>NC_047017.1:52739194-53045051 GCF_902652985.1 Pecten maximus
GGGATCGTGGAGGGACCAGTATAGATCTTCTGCCCACATTACAACACTTGGGATCGTGGAGGGACCAGTATAGATCTTCTGCCCCCATTACAACACTTGGGATCGTGGAGGGACCAGTATAGATCTTCTGCCCACATTACAACACTTGGGATCGTGGAGGGACCAGTATAGATCTTCTGCCCCCATTACAACACTTGGGATCGTGGAGGGACCAGTATAGATCTTCTGCCCCATTACAACACTTGGGATCGTGGAGGGACCAGTATAGATCTTCTGCCCACATTACAACACTTGGGATCGTGGAGGGACCAGTATAGATCTTCTGCCCACATTACAACACTTGGGATCGTAAATATTTCCTTTCTTTCCTCACTAATCCGTCTTTCTGTCCTTTGTTTTCTTACTCGAGGTATCTCCTTGACACTTGTCCTCATACAGTATCTGTTGCTAGGACCTTAAATCCGTAAATTATAAAATCAAACTTTTATACTCACCGTTTCTTCCAGATCCTTGGTCATAGTCTCCATTAACAGAGGTTTGAAGTGCGACTTGACCGTAATAACCTCATCGTCATCCTCAATCGTCTGTTTAAACTCAGGTGGGGCTGTCACCTGTAAACATTTTAAAGCAAAATTACATGTATGTATTATATACTGATTTTTTTAATTTCTTTTTTTTTTAACTGGGGTGCAGTTCATAAAAAAATCTCTAGCAAGTTCAACGAATAATTGACATACGTCATCTTGTTATACAGTACAGATTGCCTTACTATTGTCCTCTGTAGGTTTTAATATATATAAGCTTATGTATATAATGGTTCTTCCACTACACATGTAACAATGCTATTTTTTAATCACATGTGTATTAAAGAACCTCATCAATGCATTAATCTTCTGCCACAAGGGTGTCACATCCTTCATTTATGCAACATACAACATTGCCACATAATTCTCCAGACCAAATTTCATCAAAATCCATTAAGTTATTTAAAAAATTTCCTCTTAGGACCAGGTGAGCTAAAGATTGTTTAAAAAAATCAAATCAAAGGGTAATAGCTCTGTAAGTTACAGCTGAATAATTTCCATTTTCGAACTTGTCCAAAATCTTGTCGGTATATGGCTATATACAATGTTTCATCAAACTTGGTTGATATTTACTCAAGTTATTGTGTCCACAATGTAATTGTTGACAGACGGATGGACAGACTTTCAAAGGGAGTTAATTCTCACCCTGATAAATGTCTGCTCATGATGTACAGGCCTACACCTGACATTTATTTTTCCGAATGTCTGAGTCTGGTCTTAGGGCCAGAGGAAACTTGGGCTTGGTTATATTGAGCAATTAATCAGGTGTTGCGAAATACATTTTAGAGTACTCACATTGAATCCACTGCCTGCCAGTCTATGATACAGAGCTTCATATTCTTCAAGAGATAACTTTTGATCTTTGTCAATATCAAATGTGAGAAACAATTCTGTGGCCTCCTGACCTATTGAAGCTTTCACAGCTGCAATAACACTGTCTCCATAACCCACATTTGGTCCAAAATATTTTTTCCAAATCACGTCTCCCATGTAACCGCCAAATCCGACAAAAAATATACCACACACAACTGTCACCAAAATTAACAGCCATTTTGGAACAGCTAAGATGATTCTATTAGCTGGGACATAGACGACTTCCTCGTACGGCTGTGGTGGTGGTAATTGTGTCGGTTGAACCGGCGTTGGTGACGGACCTTGGCTTTTCATACTTGTGGAATGACTGCCCTGTTGCGTTGGTGGAGCTCCTTGCTTCTTCTGTTTACCCTTTCTGTTCCTCAAACCCGTGTCATCTGGGGGTTGGACATCTCCCTCTCCCCCGGGAGACCCCGATGTAGAGTCTTGCTCCGACATTGCGAAGCAAATGAGTGACCGTCCGCCAGTCACGTCCGCACACGAGTTGACGCACGTAGCGCTTTATTTACACTTCCGTGTCGGTTGGTAGAGATAAGGATCCGGTGTGCCAAGAAAAAAAAGGGCCCCTCTCGAATAGTAAATAATAGAAATAACACATTTTTGCGTTCAAAAATGATTATTTCGACACACGTATATTTATATATTGAAAAAAGAGACATACATCGCAACCAAAATATTGAAATTGAGGTACTACGTATTAACCTTTAACGGATCTTTATAGTGGGTATTTAACACAACTAACACCGTTTAGCTACGGCGGCGAAACCAATAAGTAATTTAAAGAAGAACTCCTCAACCGTAGATTGACTTAGAATTCGAATATTACTTTTGATTTCCAATCGAAACAATAAAGACTTAAGTGATGTCGATATGGCTTAGATTTATACGGTTTCTTAAATTCGAAAATTACCGCATGACTTTACATGTTTGTCCCAGAAAAACGATGGACTTTGTAGGTTTGTACTGACAGTAATGCGATTTGAGTTGGAAACACTGTGTTTAGAGTAGACGTCACGGGTAATGATGTAGCTGTCATTGATATATGATAACTATACCCACTGAAGAGGATACGTGTTTTTATCAATATGAGCATAAGAGGACTATGGATCATCTCCATTAAAAGTGCCCATCCTGATCAAAGTGAAAGTAGGCGTCTTCTTTTCTCCAGGTGAGTGAAATCAGTGTTTTTTGTTTGTTTATGGGAAAGGGTGTATTAGCTTATTCAAGTTGGTCATAATAAGTATTAACAAGGTGTTACAGCGCCAATGGACAATCCATAATGAAAATGTGCTGTTGCCAACATTGAAAATTGCTGAAATTTCTGTAGATCTTGTATATATAATTTTGGGATCAGTGCACACTGCCCATATATGCAGTAACTGTCTGTCTACAGGTATAAATGGTGTTACCATACAGTAACCGTTTGTTTTCAGGTATAAAAGGTGTTACCATACAGTAACTATCTGTCTACAGGTATAAAAGGTGTTACCATACAGTAGCTATCTGTCTACAGGTATTAAAGGCGTTACCATACAGTAACTAACTGTCTACAGGTATTAAAGGCGTTACCATACAGTAACTATCTGTGACTGTCTACAGGTATAAAACTACATGTAGGTGTTGCCATACAGTAACTATCTGTCTACAGGTATATAAGGTGTTACAGTGCTGACCAAGAATTTATAATCATACGTTGTACATGTATGGTACAGTGGTCAAAATTTAGCGGTACTACATGTACTTGGTATGGGTTGTTGATGATATCTTGATGCAAAGACTTAAAAAATAATGTTTTAAACATTTTTCAATTCGCTCATCTTCAAACTTAAAAAAACTAAATGGAATTTGTTCAAAATACATACCAGGGATGTGATTTATTCATCCCCAAGTTTTTGGTAACACAAGAGATCTGTATCAGTTTAACGATAAGATGTACAGTGTATCATTAGTTATTGTTTTATCTTATAACAGGCACTTCCCACTTGTTGAAAAGAAAGTGAAATTGCTGGAGAAAGGCAACTACATCGCTGTGCCTACAGTACCAGAGTTTATCAATGGACTTATGTTTGAGCTTGGCCACAAGGATGGTATTGATAAGGTAATCTTACTGGGACACAAACTCATCAACAACATTTAATTTCTGAAGAACAGCAAAGTCTATTGTGCTGATTTAAAATCATGCTTTTGAAATATGAATTCAAAAATAAATATGTTGAAACTTGAAAGCAAGTCATTAATGATTAATTTGGTTTTATGATCTTTGAGTGTTCAGTGGTATATATCTGTTTTGTCTGTCACTAGTTCATCAGTGCCAGGGACACCTGTTTAGTGTGTATATCTGTCGTTATAGTTCATCAGTGCCAGGGACACCTGTTGTTTAGTGTATGTATCTGTCGTTATAGTTCATCAGTGTCAGGGACACCTGTTGTTTAATGTATGTATCTGTCATTATATTTCATCAGTACCAGTGACACCTGTTGTTTAGTGTATGTATCTGTCATTATAGTTCATCAGTACCAGTGACACCTGTTGTTTAGTGTATGTATCTGTCGTTATAGTTCATCAGTGCCAGGGACACCTATTGTTTAGTATATGTATCTGTCATTATAGTTCATCAGTGTCAGGGACACCTGTTGTTTAGTATATATATCTGTCACTATAGTTCATCAGTGCCAGGGACACCTGTTGTTTAGTGTATATATCGGTCGCTATAGTTCATCAGTGTCAGGGACACCTGTTGTTTAGTGTATATATCGGTCGCTATAGTTCATCAGTGTCAGGGACACCTGTTGTTTAGTATATATATCTGTCACTATAGTTCATCAGTGCCAGGGACACCTGTTGTTTAGTGTATATATCGGTCGCTATAGTTCATCAGTGTCAGGGACACCTGTTGTTTAGTGTATATATCGGTCGCTATAGTTCATCAGTGTCAGGGACACCTGTTGTTTAGTGTATGTATCTGTCATTATAGTTCATCAGTGTCAGGGACACCTGTTGTTTAGTGTATATATCTGTCACTATAGTTCATCAGTGTCAGGGACACCTGTTTAGTGTATATATCGGTCGCTATAGTTCATCAGTGCCAGGGACACCTGTTGTTTAGTGTTTGTATCTGTCACTAGTTCATCAGTGCCAGGGACACCTGTTGTTTAGTGTATGTATCTGTCATTATAGTTCATCAGTGCCAGGGACACCTGTTGTTTAGTGTATGTATCTGTCATTATAGTTCATCAGTGCCAGGGACACCTGTTGTTTAGTGTATGTATATGTCACTATAGTTCATCAGTACAAGGGACACCTGTTGTTTAGTGTATGTATCTGTCATTATAGTTCATCATTGCCAGGGACACCGTTGTTTAGTGTATATATCTGTCGTTATAGTTCATCAGTGTCAGGGACAGCTGTTGTTTAGTGTTTGTATCTGTCGTTATAGTTCATCAGTGTCAGGGACACCTGTTTAGTGTATATATCGGTCGCTATAGTTCATCAGTGCCAGGGACACCTGTTGTTTAGTGTTTGTATCTGTCACTAGTTCATCAGTGCCAGGGACACCTGTTGTTTAGTGTATGTATCTGTCATTATAGTTCATCAGTGCCAGGGACACCTGTTGTTTAGTGTATGTATCTGTCATTATAGTTCATCAGTGCCAGGGACACCTGTTGTTTAGTGTATGTATATGTCACTATAGTTCATCAGTACAAGGGACACCTGTTGTTTAGTGTATGTATCTGTCATTATAGTTCATCATTGCCAGGGACACCGTTGTTTAGTGTATATATCTGTCGTTATAGTTCATCAGTGTCAGGGACAGCTGTTGTTTAGTGTTTGTATCTGTCGTTATAGTTCATCAGTGTCAGGGACAACTGTTGTTTAGTGTATGTATCTGTCACTATAGTTCATCAGTGCCAGAGACACCTGTTGTTTAGTGTATGGATCTGTCACTATAGTTCATCAGTGCCAGGGACACCTGTTTAGTGTATGTATCTGTCATTATAGTTCATCAGTGCCAGGGACACCTGTTGTTTAGTGTATGTATATGTCACTATAGTTCATCAGTACAAGGGACACTTGTTGTTTAGTGTATGTATCTGTCATTATAGTTCATCATTGCCAGGGACACCGTTGTTTAGTGTATATATCTGTCACTATAGTTCATCAGTACCAGGGACACCTGTTGTTTAATGTATATATCTGTTTTGTCTGTCACTAGTTCATCAGTACCCGGGACACATGTTGTTTAGTGTATATATCTGTCGTTATAGTTCATCAGTGCCCGGGACACCTGTGAGAAGTTTGAACAGAAGCCTGTGTATGAGGTGATGACCAGTACAGGACCAATATGGCCAGTCGTTGTAGTAGAACAGGTAAAACATCTTGATTTATCTATTTTAAGTTAATATATTGTGTTATTCCATTTAAATTAAAAGTTAAACATCATCATTACAATTTTGATAACTTCAATTGCTTCAGGTTATAAACTTTACTATTTTTTTAATGTTAAACATTAGTTAATTTTTAAATGTTATACATTAGTTAATTTTTGTAATGTTAAACATTAGTTAATTTTTGTAATGTTAAACATTAGTTAATTTTTAAATGTTAAACATTAGTTAAATGCTGTGTTTTCCTTGACAGTTGTCATGGTTCCTAGCTGAAACATATTCATGTAACATCAACAAAAGAAAGGATTTACATTTTTTTCTTACAGAATTTAAAGTTTTATGAACCCTTTGATTAGTGAAGTGATTTCTGCTTCTGTTATAGAGAGGAATTGTGTATTGTTGTCTCCCCTTGGTTACTCAAGGCATCAACACCAGGCCACCACTCATACAAATGTAAGTATCAACACCAGGCCACCACTCATACAAATGTAAGTATCAACACCAGGCCACCACTCATACAAATGTAAGTATCAACACCAGGCCACCACTCATACAAATGTAGGTATCAACACCAGGCCACCACTCATACAAATGTAAGTATCAACACCAGGCCACCACTCATACAAATGTAAGTATCAACACCAGGCCACCTCTCATACAAATGTAAGTACACCAGGCCACCACTCATACAAATGTAAGTATCAACACCAGGCCATCTCTCATACAAATGTAGGTATCAACACCAGGCCACCACTCATACAAATGTAAGTATCAACACCAGACCACCACTCATACAAATGTAAGTATCAACACCAGGCCACCACTCATACAGATGTATCAACACCAGGCCACCTCTCATACAAATGTATATAACTATCAACACCAGGCCACCACTCATACAAATGTAAGTATCAACACCAGGCCACCACTCATACAAATGTAAGTATCAACACCAGGCCACCACTCATACAAATGTAGGTATCAACACCAGGCCACCACTCATACAAATGTAAGTATCCACACCAGGGCACCACTCATACAAATGTAAGTATCAACACCAGGCCACCACTCATACAAATGTAAGTATCCACACCAGGCCACCACCCATACAAATGTAAGCATCAACACCAGGCCATCACTCATACAAATGTAAGTATCAACACCAGGCCACCACTCATACAGATGTATCAACACCAGGCCACCTCTCATACAAATGTATATAACTATCAACACCAGGCCACCACTCATACAAATGTAAGTATCAACACCAGGCCACCACTCATACAAATGTAGGTATCAACACCAGGCCACCACTCATACAAATGTAAGCATCAACACCAGGCCACCACTCATACAAATGTAAGTATCAACACCAGGCCACCACTCATACAAATGTAAGTATCAACACCAGGCCACCACTCATACAAATGTAGGTATCAACACCAGGCCACCTCTCATACAAATGTAGGTATCAACACCAGGCCACCACTCATACAAATGTAAGTATCAACACCAGGCCACCACTCATACAGATGTAAGTATCAACACCAGGCCACCACTCATACAGATGTAAGTATCAACACCAGGCCACCACTCATACAAATGTAAGTATCAACACCAGGCCACCACTCATACAAATGTAAGTATCAACACCAGGCCACCACTCATACAAATGTAGGTATCAACACCAGGCCACCTCTCATACAAATGTAGGTATCAACACCAGGCCACCACTCATACAAATGTAAGTATCAACACCAGGCCACCACTCATACAAATGTAAGTATCAACACCAGGCCACCACTCATACAGATGTAAGTATCAACACCAGGCCACCACTCATACAAATGTAGGTATCAACACCAGGCCACCTCTCATACAAATGTAGGTATCAACACCAGGCCACCACTCATACAAATGTAAGTATCCACACCAGGCCACTACTCATACAAATGTAAGTATCAACACCAGGCCATCTCTCATACAAATGTAGGTATCAACACCAGGCCACCACCCATACAAATGTAAGTATCAACACCAGGCCACCTCTCATACAAATGTATCAACACCAGGCCACCACTCATACAAATGTAAGTATCCACACCAGGCCACCACTCATACAAATGTAAGTATCAACACCAGGCCACCACTCATACAAATGTATCAACACCAGGCCACCACTCATACAGATGTAAGTATCAACACCAGGCCACCACTCATACAGATGTAAGTATCAACACCAGGCCACCACTCATACAAATGTAAGTATCAACACCAGGCCACCACTCATACAGATGTAAGTATCAACACCAGGCCACCACTCATACAGATGTATCAACACCAGGCCACCACTCATACAAATGTAAGTATCAACACCAGGCCACCACTCATACAAATGTATCAACACCAGGCCACCACTCATACAAATGTATCAACACCAGGCCACCACTCATACAAATGTATCAACACCAGGCCACCACCCATACAAATGTATCAACACCAGGCCACCACTCATACAAATGTAGGTATCACCACCAGGCCACCACTCATACAAATGTATCAACACCAGGCCACCACTCATACAAATGTATCAACACCAGGCCACCACTCATACAAATGTAGGTATCACCACCAGGCCACCACTCATACAAATGTATCAACACCAGGCCACCACTCATACAAATGTATCAACACCAGGCCACCACTCATACAGATGTAAGTATCAACACCAGGCCACCTCTCATACAAATGTATATAACTATCAACACCAGGCCACCACTCATACAAATGTATCAACACCAGGCCACCACTCATACAGATGTAAGTATCAACACCAGGCCACCACTCATACAAATGTAAGTATCCACACCAGGCCACCACTCATACAAATGTAAGTATCAACACCAGGCCACCACTCATACAAATGTAAGTATCAACACCAGGCCACCACTCATACAGATGTAAGTATCCACACCAGGCCACCACTCATACAAATGTAAGTATCAACACCAGGCCACCTCCCATACAAATGTAGGTATCAACACCAGGCCACCACTCATACAAATGTATATAACTATCAACACCAGGCCACCACTCATACAAATGTAAGTATCCACACCAGGCCACCACTCATACAAATGTAAGTATCAACACCAGGCCACCACTCATACAAATGTAAGTATCAACACCAGGCCACCTCTCATACAAATGTAAGTATCAACACCAGGCCACCACTCATACAAATGTAGGTATCAACACCAGGCCACCACTCATACAAATGTATATAACTATCAACACCAGGCCACCACTCATACAAATGTAAGTATCAACACCAGGCCACCACTCATACAAATGTAGGTATCAACACCAGGCCACCACTCATACAAATGTAAGTATCAACACCAGGCCACCACTCATACAAATGTAAGTATCAACACCAGGCCACCACTCATACAAATGTAAGTATCAACACCAGGCCACCACTCATACAAATGTAGGTATCAACACCAGGCCACCCCCTCATACAAATGTATCAACATCAGGCCACCACTCATACAAATGTAAGTATCAACACCAGGCCACCACTCATACAAATGTAAGTATCAACACCAGGCCACCACTCATACAAATGTAAGTATCAACACCAGGCCACCACTCATACAAATGTAAGTATCCACACCAGGCCACCCCCTCATACAAATGTATCAACATCAGGCCACCACTCATACAAATGTAAGTATCAACACCAGGCCACCACTCATACAAATGTAAGTATCAACACCAGGCCACCACTCATACAAATGTAAGTATCAACACCAGGCCACCTCTCATACAAATGTAAGTATCAACACCAGGCCACCACCCATACAAATGTAAGTATCAACACCAGGCCACCACTCATACAAATGTAAGTATCAACACCAGGCCACCACTCATACAAATGTAAGTATCAACACCAGGCCACCACTCATACAAATGTAAGTATCAACACCAGGCCACCACTCATACAAATGTAAGTATCAACACCAGGCCACCTCTCATACAAATGTATATAACTATCAACACCAGGCCACCACTCATACAAATGTAAGTATCAACACCAGGCCACCACTCATACAAATGTAGGTATCAACACCAGGCCACCACTCATACAAATGTATCAACACCAGGCCACCACTCATACAAATGTAAGTATCAACACCAGGCCACCACTCATACAAATGTAAGTATCAACACCAGGCCACCTCTCATACAAATGTAGGTATCAACACCAGGCCACCACTCATACAAATGTAAGTATCCACACCAGGCCACCACTCATACAAATGTAAGTATCAACACCAGGCCACCTCTCATACAAATGTAAGTATCAACACCAGGCCACCACTCATACAAATGTAAGTATCAACACCAGGCCACCTCTCATACAAATGTAAGTATCAACACCAGGCCACCTCTCATACAAATGTATGTATCAACACCAGGCCACCTACTCATACAAATGTAAGTATCAACACCAGGCCACCACTCATACAGATGTAAGTATCAACACCAGGCCACCACCCATACAAATGTAAGTATCAACACCAGGCCACCACTCATACAGATGTAAGTATCAACACCAGGCCACCACTCATACAGATGTAAGTATCAACACCACGCCACCACTCATACAAATGTAAGTACAGTAGGCCACCACTCATACAAATGTAAGTATCAACACCAGGCCACCACTCATACAAATGTAAGTATCAACACCAGGCCACCACTCATACAAATGTATCAACACCAGGCCACCACTCATACAAATGTAAGTATCAACACCAGGCCACCACTCATACAGATGTAAGTATCAACACCAGGCCACCTCTCATACAAATGTAAGTATCAACACCAGGCCACCACTCATACAAATGTAAGTATCAACACCAGGCCACCACTCATACAAATGTAAGTATCAACACCAGGCCACCACTCATACAGATGTAAGTATCCACACCAGGCCACCACTCATACAGATGTAAGTATCAACACCAGGCCACCACTCATACAAATGTAAGTATCAACACCAGGCCACCACTCATACAGATGTAAGTATCAACACCAGGCCACCACTCATACAAATGTATCAACACCAGGCCACCACTCATACAAATGTAAGTATCAACACCAGGCCACCACTCATACAGATGTAAGTATCAACACCAGGCCACCACTCATACAAATGTATCAACACCAGGCCACCACTCATACAGATGTAAGTATCAACACCAGGCCACCACTCATACAAATGTAAGTATCAACACCAGGCCACCACTCATACAAATGTATCAACACCAGGCCACCACTCATACAAATGTAAGTATCAACACCAGGCCACCACTCATACAAATGTAAGTATCAACACCAGGCCACCACTCATACAAATGTAAGTATCCACACCAGGCCACCACCCATACAAATGTAAGTATCATCACCAGGTCACCACCCATACAAATGTATCAACACCAGGCCACCACTCATACAAATGTAAGTATCAACACCAGGCCACCACTCATACAAATGTATCAACACCAGGCCACCACTCATACAAATGTAAGTATCAACACCAGGCCACCACTCATACAGATGTAAGTATCAACACCAGGCCACCACTCATACAAATGTAAGTATCAACACCAGGCCACCACTCATACAAATGTAAGTATCAACACCAGGCCACCACCCATACAAATGTAAGTATCAACACCAGGCCACCACTCATACAGATGTAAGTATCAACACCAGGCCACCACTCATACAGATGTAAGTATCAACACCACGCCACCACTCATACAAATGTAAGTACAGTAGGCCACCACTCATACAAATGTAAGTATCAACACCAGGCCACCACTCATACAAATGTATCAACACCAGGCCACCACTCATACAAATGTATCAACACCAGGCCACCACTCATACAAATGTATCAACACCAGGCCACCACTCATACAAATGTATCAACACCAGGCCACCACTCATACAAATGTAAGTATCAACACCAGGCCACCACTCATACAGATGTAAGTATCAACACCAGGCCACCACTCATACAAATGTATCAACACCAGGCCACCACTCATACAAATGTATCAACACCAGGCCACCACTCATACAAATGTAAGTATCAACACCAGGCCACCACTCATACAAATGTAAGTATCAACACCAGGCCACCACTCATACAGATGTAAGTATCAACACCAGGCCACCACTCATACAAATGTATCAACACCAGGCCACCACTCATACAAATGTAAGTATCAACACCAGGCCACCACTCATACAGATGTAAGTATCCACACCAGGCCACCACTCATACAAATGTATCAACACTAGGCCACCACTCATACAAATGTATCAACACTAGGCCACCACTCATACAAATGTAAGTATCCACACCAGGCCACCACTCATACAGATGTAAGTACACCAGGCCACCACTCATACAAATGTATCAACACCAGGCCACCACTCATACAAATGTAAGTATCCACACCAGGCCACCACTCATACAGATGTAAGTACACCAGGCCACCACTCATACAAATGTATCAACACTAGGCCACCACCCATACAAATGTATCAACACCAGGCCACCACTCATACAGATGTATCAACACTAGGCCACCACTCATACAAATGTATCAACACTAGGCCACCACTCATACAAATGTAAGTATCCACACCAGGCCACCACTCATACAGATGTAAGTACACCAGGCCACCACTCATACAAATGTATCAACACTAGGCCACCACCCATACAAATGTATCAACACCAGGCCACCACTCATACAGATGTAAGTACACCAGGCCACCACTCATACAAATGTAAGTATCCACACCAGGCCACCACTCATACAGATGTAAGTACACCAGGCCACCACTCATACAAATGTATCAACACTAGGCCACCACCCATACAAATGTATCAACACCAGGCCACCACCCATACAAATGTATCAACACTAGGCCACCACTCATACAAATGTAAGTATCCACACCAGGCCACCACTCATACAGATGTAAGTACACCAGGCCACCACTCATACAAATGTATCAACACTAGGCCACCACCCATACAAATGTATCAACACCAGGCCACCACTCATACAGATGTATCAACACCAGGCCACCACTCATACAGATGTAAGTACACCAGGCCACCACTCATACAAATGTAAGTATCCACTGTGTGTAAGAGTGAAGTTACAAGTTCAGTGACATTGTACAGGTGTGACAGGTATTTAATACAAATGTAAGTATCCACTGTGTGTAAGAGTGTAGTTACAAGTTCAGTGACATTGTACAGGTGTGACAGGTGTGACAGGTATTTAATACAAATGTAAGTATCCACTGTGTGTAAGAGTGTAGTTACAAGTTCAGTGACATTGTACAGGTGTGACAGGTGTGACAGGTATTTAATACAAATGTAAGTACCCACTGTGTGTAAGAGTGTAGTTACAAGTTCAGTGACATTGTACAGGTGTGACAGGTATTTAATACATCTAACCAGGGATTCCCTTGGACTCCTTTACTGTTACAACTTTGCTTTAATTCCCTGCTATAAATAATTCCAAATTTTACACTTTCCTTCTCTCTGACTACCTCCCCCAGTATACCTTACTGTATATAAAGTTATTTTTGTGTCTGTTTAGCCCTGGTGTTACACTCGGCTTCTCTCTATTATGTGGATTGTCTGACTACCTTCGCCAGTATACAGCCGCCGAGGTATTTATTTTAGATGTGTTAATAATAATGTTACCTTTGGTAAAAATAGGAAATATAGGACAAAAGTGATGAAATATTTTAATATGATTTTATTGTTTAAACTGAGACAACCTAGCGAGAATACATCACCAGTTGTGTGCTGTCAACTTTTCCACGTGATATCATTTATTGCCTTGTACATCCTGATCTCACCGTAATATTTGGTGACACATCTCAGACTAAAAAGCCACAAATTCATTCAACAGTTCATGCATTGCTGTTATATGGCCAGGGGATCTCTAAATACCTACAGGCTTGGTTACTAGTTCCTGAGGGTGGAATGGAAATTGAAGTTTAACTTTGTTTTTAATATACATTTGATGGGCCTTCAATGGAACAAATTGGTTGTAAAGTACATGTAATTAGTTAATGTTTTTTCATAAAGCTTTAAAAACATAACTTTTAAAAAGTTAAAAATATTAAAATTAAGATTATTGAAAATAGAGCAACCTTTATCATAAAAATATAAATACTCAGGTTTAAGATACATCTACAGTAAGACTTGATGATGTCAAGCTGGTTAAAATAGATTTCTAGCCTTGAAACATTTTACAAAACATGTATTCTCTTAGCTATCATTTTATTCCACTTAGATTTCACAGAAAAGTAGTGTATTGAATGTGTATCTGAACACTGCCGCTCCCTTTGGTAAGCCTGTGGATGTCAATCCTGATACAGTGATGTCCAAGGTTCACAACAAACCCAGTCTTTTATCAAAAACACAAAAGGTATGTAGGTTGTAAGTATGTATCTTATGTCTACACCATAATTAATATATTGTAGTCCAGGAACTTGTTTGTGTTCACCATAATTAATATATTGTAGTCGGGGAACTTGTTTGTGTTCACCATGATTAATATATTGTAGTACAGGAACTTATTTGTGTACACCATAATTAATATATTGTAGTACAGGAACTTGTTTGTGTACACCATTATTAATATATTGTAGTACAGGAACTTGTTTGTGTACACCATAATTAATCTATTGTAGTACAGGGACTTATTTGTGTACACCATGATTAATATATTGTAGTCAGGGAACTTGTTTGTGTACACCATGATTAATCTATTGTAGTCAGGGAACTTATTTGTGTACACCATAATTAATCTATTATAGTCGGGGAACTTGTTTGTGTACACCATAATTAATATATTGTAGTCGGGGAACTTGTTTGTGTACACCATAATTAATATATTGTAGTCGGGGAACTTGTTTGTGTACACCATAATTAATATATTGTAGTCAAGGAACTTATTTGTGTACAACATAATTAATCTATTGTAGTCGGGGAACTTATTTGTGTACACCATAATTAATATATTGTAGTCGGGGAACTTGTTTGTGTACAGTAGTTATAGATTTTAGCCTGGTGTGGGTAAACTTTATACCAATGTCACACTAATAGAACACATGACTGTGTCAGTCTGTGTGTAGTAGCTTGTGACCAGCTATAACACACGACTGTGTGTAGTAGCTTGTGACCATAATAACACATGGCTGTGTGTAGTAGCTTGTCACCAGATATAACACATCGCTGTGTGTAGTAGCTTGTGACCATGTATAGCACATGGCTGTGTGTAGTAGCTTGTGACCAGATATAACACATGACTGTGTGTATTAGCTTGTGACCATGTTTAACACATGGCTGTGTGTAGTAGCTTGTGACCAGATATAACACACGACTGTGTGTAGTAGCTTGTGACCATGTTTAACACATGGCTGTGTGTAGTAGCTTGTGACCAGATATAACACATGACTGTGTGTAGTAGCTTGTGACCAGTATACCACAGTTTGGCCTCCATTGACAGATCATCTCATACACAAATTATGTGGAAGTCACTACCATGCTGAGATACTTATCGTTCACTGCACGTGTCTTAAATATCTCATTCTGTAAAGTTTTCTCCTTCATCAGAATGTTGAGTTATCAGTATCTGTCTTTCCTAATTTAGCAACCTGCCTGGAAACCTGTACTACATAGAGGCAAGAACCAAGTCTACCTGGCTGTCACAGAGTACATTCGGGCAAACCAGGTAACACTTACTTCGCTCATACTTCTGTCATAATAATGTCATTGGAATTTATCTAGAGTTTAATATGCTGGAATATACTGTAACTAGAATAATCCTTGACAGATCTGACATTTCATCATATCCAAAATAATGACCAACACTAGCTACCTCATACAAAATGTATCACAGTGTGTGAAACCTGAGTTGTTAAGACATAGATATATTATATCTTTACAGAAAATGATTTCCTTTTAGGCTTAATTTGAAATTATAATAATATGATATTCTTGGAAAATTAACAACCTACAAGTAAGTGAGGTGTAGCAATACTCATTATTGTGTATTACAGTATAATAAGGTGGGGACTCCTGATGTGTGTATTACAGTATAATAAGGTGGGCACTCCTGATGTGTGTATTACAGTATAATAAGGTGGGGACTCCTGATGTGTGTATTACAGTATAATAAGGTGGGCACTCCTGATGTGTGTATTACAGTATAATAAGGGGGGGGGACTCCTGATGTGTGTATTACAGTATAATAAGGTGGGGACTCCTGATGTGTGTATTACAGTATAATAAGGTGGGCACTCCTGATGTGTGTATTACAGTATAATAAGGTGGGGACTCCTGATGTGTGTATTACAGTATAATAAGGTGGGGACTCCTGATGTGTGTATTACAGTATAATAAGGTGGGGACTCCTGATGTGTGTATTACAGTATAATAAGGTGGGCACTCCTGATGTGTGTATTACAGTATAATAAGGTGGGCACTCCTGATGTGTGTATTACAGTATAATAAGGTGGGCACTCCTGATGTGTGTATTACAGTATAATAAGGTGGGCACTCCTGATGTGTGTATTACAGTATAATAAGGTGGGCACTCCTGATGTGTGTATTACAGTATAATAAGGTGGGGCACTCCTGATGTGTGTATTACAGTATAATAAGGTGGGGACTCCTGATGTGTGTATTACAGTATAATAAGGAGGGGACTCCTGATGTGTGTATTACAGTATAATAAGGTGGGGACTCCTGATGTGTGTATTACAGTATAATAAGGTGGGGACTCCTGATGTGTGTATTACAGTATAATAAGGTGGGCACTCCTGATGTGTGTATTACAGTATAATAAGGTGGGCACTCCTGATGTGTGTATTACAGTATAATAAGTGGGGACTCCTGATGTGTGTATTACAGTATAATAAGGTGGGGACTCCTGATGTGTGTATTACAGTATAATAAAGAGGGCACTCCTGATGTGTGTATTACAGTATAATAAGGTGGGGACTCCTGATGTGTGTATTACAGTATAATAAGGTGGGGACTCCTGATGTGTGTATTACAGTATAATAAGGTGGGGACTCCTGATGTGTGTATTACAGTATAATAAGGTGGGGACTCCTGATGTGTGTATTACAGTATAATAAGGTGGGGACTCCTGATGTGTGTATTACAGTATAATAAGGTGGGGACTCCTGATGTGTGTATTACAGTATAATAAGGTGGGCACTCCTGATGTGTGTATTACAGTATAATAAGGTGGGGACTCCTGATGTGTGTATTACAGTATAATAAGGTGGGGACTCCTGATGTGTGTATTACAGTATAATAAGGTGGGGACTCCTGATGTGTGTATTACAGTATAATAAGGTGGGGACTCCTGATGTGTGTATTACAGTATAATAAGGTGGGGACTCCTGATGTGTGTATTACAGTATAATAAGGTGGGGACTCCTGATGTGTGTATTACAGTATAATAAGGTGGGGACTCCTGATGTGTGTATTACAGTATAATAAGGTGGGACTCCTGATGTGTGTATTACAGTATAATAAGGTGGGCACTCCTGATGTGTGTATTACAGTATAATAAGGTGGGGACTCCTGATGTGTGTATTACAGTATAATAAGGTGGGGACTCCTGATGTGTGTATTACAGTATAATAAGGTGGGCACTCCTGATGTGTGTATTACAGTATAATAAGGTGGGCACTCCTGATGTGTGTATTACAGTATAATAAGGTGGGGACTCCTGATGTGTGTATTACAGTATAATAAGGTGGGACTCCTGATGTGTGTATTACAGTATAATAAGGTGGGGACTCCTGATGTGTGTATTACAGTATAATAAGGTAGGGACTCCTGATGTGTGTATTACAGTATAATAAGGTGGGGACTCCTGATGTGTGTATTACAGTATAATAAGGTGGGGACTCCTGATGTGTGTATTACAGTATAATAAGGTGGGGACTCCTGATGTGTGTATTACAGTATAATAAGGTGGGGACTCCTGATGTGTGTATTACAGTATAATAAGGTGGGCACTCCTGATGTGTGTATTACAGTATAATAAGGTGGGGACTCCTGATGTGTGTATTACAGTATAATAAGGTGGGGACTCCTGATGTGTGTATTACAGTATAATAAGGTGGGGCACTCCTGATGTGTGTATTACAGTATAATAAGGTGGGCACTCCTGATGTGTGTATTACAGTATAATAAGGTGGGGACTCCTGATGTGTGTATTACAGTATAATAAGGTGGGGACTCCTGATGTGTGTATTACAGTATAATAAGGTGGGCACTCCTGATGTGTGTATTACAGTATAATAAGGTGGGGACTCCTGATGTGTGTATTACAGTATAATAAGGTGGGACTCCTGATGTGTGTATTACAGTATAATAAGGTGGGGACTCCTGATGTGTGTATTACAGTATAATAAGGTGGGCACTCCTGATGTGTGTATTACAGTATAATAAGGTGGGCACTCCTGATGTGTGTATTACAGTATAATAAGGTGGGGACTCCTGATGTGTGTATTACAGTATAATAAGGTGGGCACTCCTGATGTGTGTATTACAGTATAATAAGGTGGGCACTCCTGATGTGTGTATTACAGTATAATAAGGTGGGGACTCCTGATGTGTGTATTACAGTATAATAAGGTGGGGACTCCTGATGTGTGTATTACAGTATAATAAGGTGGGCACTCCTGATGTGTGTATTACAGTATAATAAGGTGGGCACTCCTGATGTGTGTATTACAGTATAATAAGGTGGGGACTCCTGATGTGTGTATTACAGTATAATAAGGAGGGCACTCCTGATGTGTGTATTACAGTATAATAAGGTGGGGACTCCTGATGTGTGTATTACAGTATAATAAGGTGGGCACTCCTGATGTGTGTATTACAGTATAATAAGGTGGGCACTCCTGATGTGTGTATTACAGTATAATAAGGTGGGCACTCCTGATGTGTGTATTACAGTATAATAAGGAGGGGACTCCTGATGTGTGTATTACAGTATAATAAGGTGGGCACTCCTGATGTGTGTATTACAGTATAATAAGGTGGGCACTCCTGATGTGTGTATTACAGTATAATAAGGTGGGCACTCCTGATGTGTGTATTACAGTATAATAAGGTGGGACTCCTGATGTGTGTATTACAGTATAATAAGGTAGGGACTCCTGATGTGTGTATTACAGTATAATAAGGTGGGGACTCCTGATGTGTGTATTACAGTATAATAAGGTGGAGACTCCTGATGTGTGTATTACAGTATAATAAGGAGGGGACTCCTGATGTGTGTATTACAGTATAATAAGGTGGGGACTCCTGATGTGTGTATTACAGTATAATAAGGTAGGGCACTCCTGATGTGTGTATTACAGTATAATAAGGTGGGCACTCCTGATGTGTGTATTACAGTATAATAAGGTGGGGACTCCTGATGTGTGTATTACAGTATAATAAGGGGGGACTCCTGATGTGTGTATTACAGTATAATAAGGTGGGGACTCCTGATGTGTGTATTACAGTATAATAAGGAGGGCACTCCTGATGTGTGTATTACAGTATAATAAGGAGGGGACTCCTGATGTGTGTATTACAGTATAATAAGGTGGGGACTCCTGATGTGTGTATTACAGTATAATAAGGTGGGGACTCCTGATGTGTGTATTACAGTATAATAAGGTGGGCACTCCTGATGTGTGTATTACAGTATAATAAGGTGGGGACTCCTGATGTGTGTATTACAGTATAATAAGGTGGGCACTCCTGATGTGTGTATTACAGTATAATAAGGTGGGGACTCCTGATGTGTGTATTACAGTATAATAAGGTGGGGACTCCTGATGTGTGTATTACAGTATAATAAGGTGGGCACTCCTGATGTGTGTATTACAGTATAATAAGGTGGGGACTCCTGATGTGTGTATTACAGTATAATAAGGTGGGACTCCTGATGTGTGTATTACAGTATAATAAGGTGGGGACTCCTGATGTGTGTATTACAGTATAATAAGGTGGGCACTCCTGATGTGTGTATTACAGTATAATAAGGTGGGGACTCCTGATGTGTGTATTACAGTATAATAAGGTGGGGACTCCTGATGTGTGTATTACAGTATAATAAGGTGGGCACTCCTGATGTGTGTATTACAGTATAATAAGGTGGGCACTCCTGATGTGTGTATTACAGTATAATAAGGTGGGGACTCCTGATGTGTGTATTACAGTATAATAAGGTGGGGACTCCTGATGTGTGTATTACAGTATAATAAGGTGGGCACTCCTGATGTGTGTATTACAGTATAATAAGGTGGGCACTCCTGATGTGTGTATTACAGTATAATAAGGTGGGGACTCCTGATGTGTGTATTACAGTATAATAAGGTGGGCACTCCTGATGTGTGTATTACAGTATAATAAGGTGGGGGGACTCCTGATGTGTGTTTTACAGTATAATAAGGTGGGCACTCCTGATGTGTGTATTACAGTATAATAAGGTGGGCACTCCTGATGTGTGTATTACAGTATAATAAGGTGGGGCACTCCTGATGTGTGTATTACAGTATAATAAGGTGGGACTCCTGATGTGTGTATTACAGTATAATAAGGTGGGCACTCCTGATGTGTGTATTACAGTATAATAAGGTGGGCACTCCTGATGTGTGTATTACAGTATAATAAGGTGGGCACTCCTGATGTGTGTATTACAGTATAATAAGGTGGGCACTCCTGATGTGTGTATTACAGTATAATAAGGTGGGGACTCCTGATGTGTGTATTACAGTATAATAAGGTGGGGACTCCTGATGTGTGTATTACAGTATAATAAGGTGGGGACTCCTGATGTGTGTATTACAGTATAATAAGGTGGGGACTCCTGATGTGTGTATTACAGTATAATAAGGTGGGGACTCCTGATGTGTGTATTACAGTATAATAAGGTGGGGACTCCTGATGTGTGTATTACAGTATAATAAGGTGGGGACTCCTGATGTGTGTATTACAGTATAATAAGGTGGGCACTCCTGATGTGTGTATTACAGTATAATAAGGTGGGGACTCCTGATGTGTGTATTACAGTATAATAAGGTGGGGACTCCTGATGTGTGTATTACAGTATAATAAGGTGGGGACTCCTGATGTGTGTATTACAGTATAATAAGGTGGGCACTCCTGATGTGTGTATTACAGTATAATAAGGTGGGCACTCCTGATGTGTGTATTACAGTATAATAAGGTGGGACTCCTGATGTGTGTATTACAGTATAATAAGGTGGGCACTCCTGATGTGTGTATTACAGTATAATAAGGTGGGCACTCCTGATGTGTGTATTACAGTATAATAAGGTGGGGACTCCTGATGTGTGTATTACAGTATAATAAGGTGGGACTCCTGATGTGTGTATTACAGTATAATAAGGTGGGACTCCCGATGTGTGTATTACAGTATAATAAGGTGGGCACTCCTGATGTGTGTATTACAGTATAATAAGGTGGGCACTCCTGATGTGTGTATTACAGTATAATAAGGTAGGGACTCCTGATGTGTGTATTACAGTATAATAAGGTGGGCACTCCTGATGTGTGTATTACAGTATAATAAGGTGGGCACTCCTGATGTGTGTATTACAGTATAATAAGGTGGGCACTCCTGATGTGTGTATTACAGTATAATAAGGTAGGGACTCCTGATGTGTGTATTACAGTATAATAAGGTGGGCACTCCTGATGTGTGTATTACAGTATAATAAGGTGGGCACTCCTGATGTGTGTATTACAGTATAATAAGGTAGGGACTCCTGATGTGTGTATTACAGTATAATAAGGTGGGGACTCCTGATGTGTGTATTACAGTATAATAAGGTGGGCACTCCTGATGTGTGTATTACAGTATAATAAGGTGGGACTCCTGATGTGTGTATTACAGTATAATAAGGTGGGACTCCTGATGTGTGTATTACAGTATAATAAGGTGGGGACTCCTGATGTGTGTATTACAGTATAATAAGGTGGGCACTCCTGATGTGTGTATTACAGTATAATAAGGTGGGCACTCCTGATGTGTGTATTACAGTATAATAAGGTAGGGACTCCTGATGTGTGTATTACAGTATAATAAGGTGGGCGCTCCTGATGTGTGTATTACAGTATAATAAGGTGGGCACTCCTGATGTGTGTATTACAGTATAATAAGGTGGGGCACTCCTGATGTGTGTATTACAGTATAATAAGGTGGGCACTCCTGATGTGTGTATTACAGTATAATAAGGTGGGCACTCCTGATGTGTGTATTACAGTATAATAAGGTGGGCACTCCTGATGTGTGTATTACAGTATAATAAGGTGGGGCACTCCTGATGTGTGTATTACAGTATAATAAGGTAGGGCACTCCTGATGTGTGTATTACAGTATAATAAGGTGGGCACTCCTGATGTGTGTATTACAGTATAATAAGGTGGGACTCCTGATGTGTGTATTACAGTATAATAAGGTGGGGCACTCCTGATGTGTGTATTACAGTATAATAAGGTGGGGACTCCTGATGTGTGTATTACAGTATAATAAGGTGGGCACTCCTGATGTGTGTATTACAGTATAATAAGGTGGGGACTCCTGATGTGTGTATTACAGTATAATAAGGTGGGGACTCCTGATGTGTGTATTACAGTATAATAAGGTAGGGACTCCTGATGTGTGTATTACAGTATAATAAGGTGGGCACTCCTGATGTGTGTATTACAGTATAATAAGGTGGGCACTCCTGATGTGTGTATTACAGTATAATAAGGTGGGCACTCCTGATGTGTGTATTACAGTATAATAAGGTGGGCACTCCTGATGTGTGTATTACAGTATAATAAGGTGGGACTCCTGATGTGTGTATTACAGTATAATAAGGTGGGCACTCCTGATGTGTGTATTACAGTATAATAAGGTGGGGACTCCTGATGTGTGTATTACAGTATAATAAGGTGGGGACTCCTGATGTGTGTATTACAGTATAATAAGGTGGGCACTCCTGATGTGTGTATTACAGTATAATAAGGTGGGGCACTCCTGATGTGTGTATTACAGTATAATAAGGTGGGCACTCCTGATGTGTGTATTACAGTATAATAAGGTGGGCACTCCTGATGTGTGTATTACAGTATAATAAGGTGGGACTCCTGATGTGTGTATTACAGTATAATAAGGTGGGGACTCCTGATGTGTGTATTACAGTATAATAAGGAGGGCACTCCTGATGTGTGTATTACAGTATAATAAGGTGGGGACTCCTGATGTGTGTATTACAGTATAATAAGGAGGGCACTCCTGATGTGTGTATTACAGTATAATAAGGTGGGCACTCCTGATGTGTGTATTACAGTATAATAAGGTGGGCACTCCTGATGTGTGTATTACAGTATAATAAGGTGGGCACTCCTGATGTGTGTATTACAGTATAATAAGGTGGGACTCCTGATGTGTGTATTACAGTATAATAAGGTGGGGCACTCCTGATGTGTGTATTACAGTATAATAAGGTGGGCACTCCTGATGTGTGTATTACAGTATAATAAGGTGGGGACTCCTGATGTGTGTATTACAGTATAATAAGGTGGGGACTCCTGATGTGTGTATTACAGTATAATAAGGTGGGGACTCCTGATGTGTGTATTACAGTATAATAAGGTGGGGACTCCTGATGTGTGTATTACAGTATGATAAGGTGGGGACTCCTGATGTGTGTATTACAGTATAATAAGGTAGGGACTCCTGATGTGTGTATTACAGTATAATAAGGTGGAGACTCCTGATGTGTGTATTACAGTATAATAAGGAGGGCACTCCTGATGTGTGTATTACAGTATAATAAGGTGGGCACTCCTGATGTGTGTATTACAGTATAATAAGGAGGGCACTCCTGATGTGTGGGATCTGTACGGTTCTATCTCCTGTAAAGCCGAGCTGGAGGGAGGCCAGCCTGATATAACTCTCAGTGTGTCCCATACTCCGGACGGAAACAATCTCCCCCTCGACCATCTGATCATCCACCCCTGTGTACAGAGTGCGGACGCCACAGCTATCAACATGGGTAAGATTGCTGCTCCTTCTGTTATAATAATTTTTAGGTCACCTGAGCGAAGTCTCGAGTGACCTATTCTAATCGCTTTTTGTCCTTCGTCATGCATCGTCCGTCCGTAAACAATTTACATTTTCAATTTCTTCTCCAAAACTGTTGAACCAAATTCAATGAAATTTGGCAGGGAGCTTCTATGGCTAAAGGTCAACTAAAATGGTGAATTATATGGTCCTACCCAACAGGAGCTGAGGGGCGGAGCCAAAAAGGGTCAAATTGACTAAAACTAAAAAATCTTCTTCTCTATACTCTCAGATATGGTGGAATCGAACACTCTTCATAGATGGAAGGGTCTTAAGGTGCTTTATCAAAATTGTGAATTTCATGACATTGGGGTCACACATTTGCCCCTGGGGAGGGGTAAACTTTACTTTAGTTTATATAGGGAAATCACATTTTTGACTATTATTTGTTGGATTTGTATTGGAATTCATTCTAGTTTGGTTAACATTATCAGCTGGGGATGACAGTTTGATTTTATGTACATGTTGGCCCTGATTACCCCCAGGGGCTGATGGGCGGGGCCAAAAAGGGTCATATTGACTGAAATTTCAAAAATCTTCTTCTCTACTCTCAGATATGGTGGACTCAAACACTCTTCATAGATGGAAGGGTCTAAAGATGCTTTACTAAAATTGTGAATTTCATGACCCTGGGGTTACACATTTGTCCCTGGGGAGGGGGTAAACTTTACTATAGTTTATATAGGGAAATCACATTTTTGACAATTATTTTTTTGATTTCTATTGGAATTCATTCTCACTTGGTTAACATTATCAGCATGGGATGAAAGCTGAATGGTATGCACATGTTGGCCCTGACTGACCCCTTAAACTGATGGGTTAGGCCAAAAAGGGTCAATTAAATTAACTGAAATATTTCAAATCTCAGGTGACCGTTAAGACCCATGGGCCTCTTGTTATATATCTCATGATTTGGGTAGTAAGTTATATTAATTTTATGTATCTCTTGATGTGATTCAGTTAATGGGTAGTCATTATTGAAGACTAAGTTGAATACCAGAGTGGATAAAAGTATTCTCTTACATTGATGGTCGGTCATTATTGAAGACTAAGTTGAATAACAGAGTTGATACAAGTATTCTCTTACATTCATGAAGTGCCTGTTAGCATACCTATGGGAAGTGATGGTAGTTCAAACACATTGAAATAAGAATTCTCAATATTCTCAAAAATACAATGATATTTTTGGGCCCTTGACTGTGACCAATTACATTGTAGCTTCAAAAGACATTCATATTTTTTTTGATATATATTGATCTTTAAACAAAAACGTCAGTAGATATTAAAAATAAAAGAAAACCAACACAACATATATTATATATATATGGCTTTCTACAAAACTCACTATATGAGGAGTGTTGATGGGTTTCTACCCCAATAAATACTTAGAAACCAGTAATCTTAGTGTCAAGGAGTTACCTCCCTTAGACTGTCACTGCGTATTCATTGCCTCGTATTGACGAGTGACGAGGTCAGCTATCATGCCAGTCTATACATGTATCTAGGTATTTTATGATGGACTAATTATTAGAATTCAAAAACTACATTAAAGCATGGTTTTTAGGTCATTAATGCTAAAAAAAAAACATGAATTCTTAACAAGCAGATATATAGGTTATGTCAAAAACTTCATCATCAAAGAGAACGTTTTGTTATATATCTTTGCAAAAGATAAGTTGATATCCTTAAGAGAGGGGAGAGATTCTGTGAATATCTAAATAAACTCCTTGACTCCCTGATTGGTGTTAGTTTCCATTCGTTCACTCTCTACCTACATAATATATTATACACTACATGTACTAACTATTGCTAACTGACCCATTACTATCACTGTTACTTTAACTAACTGACCCATTACTATCACTGTTACTTTAACTAACTGACCCATTACTATCACTGTTACTTTAACTAACTGACCCATTACTATCACTGTTACTTTAACTAACTGACCCATTACTATCACTGTTACTTTAACTAACTGACCCATTACTATCACTGTTATTTTAGCTAACTGACCCATTACTATCGCTAACTGACCCATTACTATCACTGTTACTTTAGCTAACTGACCCATTACTATCACTGTTATTTTAGCTAACTGACCCATTGCTATCGCTAACTGACCCATTACTATCGCTAACTGACCCATTACTATCACCGTTACTTTAACTAACTGACCCATTACTATCACTGTTACTTTAACTAACTGACCCATTACTATCGCTAACTGACCCATTACTATCACTGTTACTTTAACTAACTGACCCATTATTTCACTGTTACTATCGCTAACTGACCCATTACTATCACTGTTACTTTAACTAACTGACCCATTACTATCGCTAACTGACCCATTACTATCACTGTTACTTTAACTAACTGACCCATTATTTCACTGTTACTTTAACTAACTGACCCATTACTATCACTGTTACTTTAACTAACTGACCCATTACTATCACTAACTGACCCATTACTATCACTGTTACTTTAACTAACTGACCCATTACTATCACTGTTACTTTAACTAACTGACCCATTACTATCGCTAACTGACCCATTACTATCACTGTTACTTTAACTAACTGACCCATTACTATCGCTAACTGACCCATTACTATCACTGTTACTTTAACTAACTGACCCATTACTATCACTGTTACTTTAACTAACTGACCCATTACTATCACCGTTACTTAAACTAACTGACCCATTACTATCACTGTTACTTTAGCTAACTGACCCATTACTATCGCTAACTGACCCATTACTATCACTGTTACTTTAACTAACTGACCCATTACTATTGCTAACTGACCCATTACTATCACTGTTACTTTAGCTAACTGACCCATTACTATTGCTAACTGACCCATTACTATCGCTAACTGACCCATTACTATCACTGTTACTTTAACTAACTGACCCATTACTATCACTGTTACTTTAGCTAACTGACCCATTACTATTGCTAACTGACCCATTACTATCGCTAACTGACCCATTACTATCACTGTTACTTTAACTAACTGACCCATTACTATTGCTAACTGACCCATTACTATCACTGTTACTTTAACTAACTGACCCATTACTATCACTGTTACTTTAACTAACTGACCCATTACTATTGCTAACTGACCCATTACTATCACTGTTACTTTAGCTAACTGACCCATTACTATTGCTAACTGACCCATTACTATCGCTAACTGACCAATTACTATCACTGTTACTTTAACTAACTGACCCATTACTATCACTGTTACTTTAGCTAACT
Organism: Pecten maximus; assembly: GCF_902652985.1. NCBI lineage: Eukaryota > Metazoa > Mollusca > Bivalvia > Pectinida > Pectinidae > Pecten > Pecten maximus. The sequence goes on from NC_047017.1 coordinate 52,766,595, forward strand.
GACCCATTACTATTGCTAACTGACCCATTACTATCGCTAACTGACCCATTACTATCACTGTTACTTTAACTAACTGACCCATTACTATTGCTAACTGACCCATTACTATTGCTAACTGACCCATTACTATCACTGTTACTTTAACTAACTGACCCATTACTATCACTGTTACTTTAACTAACTGACCCATTACTATCGCTAACTGATCCATTACTATCACTGTTACTTTAAGTAACTGACCCATTACTATCGCTAACTGACCCATTACTATCACTGTTACTTTAACTAACTGACCTATTACTATCGCTAACTGACCCATTACTATCGCTAACTGACCCATTACTATCACTGTTACTTTAACTAACTGACCCATTACTATCGCTAACTGACCCATTACTATCACTGTTACTTTAAGTAACTGACCCATTACTATCGCTAACTGACCCATTACTATCACTGTTACTTTAACTAACTGACCCATTACTATCACTGTTACTTTAACTAACTGACCCATTACTATCGCTAACTGACCCATTACTATCACTGTTACTTTAACTAACTGACCCATTACTATCGCTAACTGACCCATTACTATCACTGTTACTTTAACTAACTGACCCATTACTATCACTGTTACTTTAACTAACTGACCCATTACTATCACCGTTACTTAAACTAACTGACCCATTACTATCACTGTTACTTTAGCTAACTGACCCATTACTATCGCTAACTGACCCATTAATATCACTGTTACTTTAACTAACTGACCCATTACTATTGCTAACTGACCCATTACTATCACTGTTACTTTAGCTAACTGACCCATTACTATTGCTAACTGACCCATTACTATCGCTAACTGACCCATTACTATCACTGTTACTTTAACTAACTGACCCATTACTATCACTGTTACTTTAGCTAACTGACCCATTACTATTGCTAACTGACCCATTACTATCGCTAACTGACCCATTACTATCACTGTTACTTTAACTAACTGACCCATTACTATTGCTAACTGACCCATTACTATCACTGTTACTTTAACTAACTGACCCATTACTATCACTGTTACTTTAACTAACTGACCCATTACTATTGCTAACTGACCCATTACTATCACTGTTACTTTAGCTAACTGACCCATTACTATTGCTAACTGACCCATTACTATCGCTAACTGACCAATTACTATCACTGTTACTTTAACTAACTGACCCATTACTATCGCTAACTGACCCATTACTATCACTGTTACTTTAAGTAACTGACCCATTACTATCGCTAACTGACCCATTACTATCACTGTTACTTTAACTAACTGACCCATTATTTCACTGTTACTATCGCTAACTGACCCATTACTATCACTGTTACTTTAACTAACTGACCCATTACTATCGCTAACTGACCCATTACTATCACTGTTACTTTAACTAACTGACCCATTATTTCACTGTTACTTTAACTAACTGACCCATTACTATCACTGTTACTTTAACTAACTGACCCATTACTATCACTAACTGACCCATTACTATCACTGTTACTTTAACTAACTGACCCATTACTATCACTGTTACTTTAACTAACTGACCCATTACTATCGCTAACTGACCCATTACTATCACTGTTACTTTAACTAAATGACCCATTACTATCGCTAACTGACCCATTACTATCACTGTTACTTTAACTAACTGACCCATTACTATCACCGTTACTTTAACTAACTGACCCATTACTATCACTGTTACTTTAGCTAACTGACCCATTACTATCGCTAACTGACCCATTACTATCACTGTTACTTTAACTAACTGACCCATTACTATTGCTAACTGACCCATTACTATCACTGTTACTTTAGCTAACTGACCCATTACTATTGCTAACTGACCCATTACTATCGCTAACTGACCCATTACTATCACTGTTACTTTAACTAACTGACCCATTACTATCACTGTTACTTTAGCTAACTGACCCATTACTATTGCTAACTGACCCATTACTATCGCTAACTGACCCATTACTATCACTGTTACTTTAACTAACTGACCCATTACTATTGCTAACTGACCCATTACTATCACTGTTACTTTAGCTAACTGACCCATTACTATTGCTAACTGACCCATTACTATCGCTAACTGACCAATTACTATCACTGTTACTTTAACTAACTGACCCATTACTATCACTGTTACTTTAGCTAACTGACCCATTACTATTGCTAACTGACCCATTACTATCGCTAACTGACCCATTACTATCACTGTTACTTTAACTAACTGACCCATTACTATTGCTAACTGACCCATTACTATTGCTAACTGACCCATTACTATCACTGTTACTTTAACTAACTGACCCAATACTATCACTGTTACTTTAACTAACTGACCCATTACTATCGCTAACTGATCCATTACTATCACTGTTACTTTAAGTAACTGACCCATTACTATCGCTAACTGACCCATTACTATCACTGTTACTTTAACTAACTGACCTATTACTATCGCTAACTGACCCATTACTATCGCTAACTGACCCATTACTATCACTGTTACTTTAACTAACTGACCCATTACTATCGCTAACTGACCCATTACTATCACTGTTACTTTAAGTAACTGACCCATTACTATCGCTAACTGACCCATTACTATCACTGTTACTTTAACTAACTGACCCATTACTATCGCTAACTGACCCATTACTATCACTGTTACTTTAACTAACTGACCCATTACTATCACTGTTACTTTAACTAACTGACCCATTACTATCACTGTTACTTTAACTAACTGACCCATTCCTATCACTGTTACTTTAACTAACTGACCCATTACTATCGCTAACTGACCCATTACTATCACTGTTACTTTAAGTAACTGACCCATTACTATCGCTAACTGACCCATTACTATCACTGTTACTTTAACTAACTGACCCATTACTATCGCTAACTGACCCATTACTATCACTGTTACTTTAAGTAACTGACCCATTACTATCGCTAACTGACCCATTACTATCACTGTTACTTTAACTAACTGACCCATTACTATCGCTAACTGACCCATTACTATCACTGTTACTTTAGCTAACTGACCCATTACTATCACTGTTACTTTAACTAACTGACTCATTACTATCACTGTTACTTTAACTAACTGACCCATTACTATCACTGTTACTTTAACTAACTGACCCATTACTATTGCTAACTGACCCATTACTATTGCTAACTGACCCATTACTATCACTGTTACTTTAACTAACTGACCCATTACTATTGCTAACTGACCCATTACTATTGCTAACTGACCCATTACTATTGCTAACTGACCCATTACTATTGCTAACTGACCCATTAATATATTGCTAACTGACCCATTACTGTATCGCTGTTATTTAACTAACTGACCCATTACTATCGCTAACTGACCCATTACTATCACTGTTACTTTAAGTAACTGACCCATTACTATCGCTAACTGACCCATTACTATCACTGTTACTTTAACTAACTGACCCATTACTATCGCTAACTGACCCATTACTATCACTGTTACTTTAAGTAACTGACCCATTACTATCGCTAACTGACCCATTACTATCACTGTTACTTTAACTAACTGACCCATTACTATCGCTAACTGACCCATTACTATCACTGTTACTTTAGCTAACTGACCCATTACTATCACTGTTACTTTAACTAACTGACTCATTACTATCACTGTTACTTTAACTAACTGACCCATTACTATCACTGTTACTTTAACTAACTGACCCATTACTATTGCTAACTGACCCATTACTATTGCTAACTGACCCATTACTATCACTGTTACTTTAACTAACTGACCCATTACTATTGCTAACTGACCCATTACTATTGCTAACTGACCCATTACTATTGCTAACTGACCCATTACTATATTGCTAACTGACCCATTACTGTATCGCTGTTATTTAACTAACTGACCCATTACTATTGCTAACTGACCCATTACTATTGCTAACTGACCCATTACTATTGCTAACTGACCCATTACTATTGCTAACTGACCCATTACTATATTGCTAACTGACCCATTACTATATCGCTGTTATTTAACTAACTGACCCATTACTATTGCTAACTGACCCATTACTATTGCTAACTGACCCATTACTATTGCTAACTGACCCATTACTATCACTGTTACTTTAACTAACTGACCCATTACTATTGCTAACTGACCCATTTTTTGTCTCTGTAGATGACCCGTCAGATATGCGTGCTACACCTCGTCGGGTGCGGTTCATACCCCCCACGGAGATGTTCATTCTATGTCATTACACGGTGTCCAGTTTGAAGGAGATACCAATCAAAGGCTCGTATGAAATGAGGGTAAGAAGTCACGGTATAACACATGTTCGTTTCAAAATGACATAATGTATTCTGCTATTATTGTGTATAGGTACAATTTATGTGTTTATAGATATAAACCAACATACACTGTGTAGAGGTACAATTTATGTGTTTATAGATATAAACCAACATACACTGTGTATAGGTACAATTTATGTGTTTATAGATATAAACTAACATACACTGTGTATAGGTACAATTTATGTGTTTATAGATATAAACCAACATACACTGTGTATAGGTACAATTTATGTGTTTATAGATATAAACCAACATACACTGTGTATAGGTACAATTTATGTGTTTATAGATATAAACCAACATACACTGTGTATAGGTACAATTTATGTGTTTATAGATATAGACCAACATACACTGTGTATAGGTACAATTTATGTGTTTATAGATATAAACCAACATACACTGTGTATAGGTACAATTTATGTGTTTATAGATATAAACCAACATACACTGTGTATAGGTACAATTTATGTGTTTATAGATATAAACCAACATACACTGTGTATAGGTACAATTTATGTGTTTATAGATATAAACCAACATACACTGTGTAGAGGTACAATTTATGTGTTTATAGATATAAACCAACATACACTGTGTATAGGTACAATTTATGTGTTTATAGATATAAACCAACATACACTGTGTATAGGTACAATTTATGTGTTTATAGATATAAACCAACATACACTGTGTATAGGTACAATTTATGTGTTTATAGATATAAACCAACATACACTGTGTATAGGTACAATTTATGTGTTTATAGATATAAACCAACATACACTGTGTATAGGTACAATTTATGTGTTTATAGATATAAACCAACATACACTGTGTAGAGGTACAATTTATGTGTTTATAGATATAAACCAACATACACTGTGTATAGGTACAATTATGTGTTTATAGATATAAACTAACATACACTGTGTAGAGGTACAATTTATGTGTTTATAGATATAAACCAACATACACTGTGTATAGGTACAATTTATGTGTTTATATATATAAACCAACATACACTGTGTATAGGTACAATTTATGTGTTTATAGATATAAACCAACATACACTGTGTATAGGTACAATTTATGTGTTTATAGATATAAACCAACATACACTGTATATAGGTACAATTTATGTGTTTATAGATATAAACCAACATACACTGTGTATAGGTACAATTTATGTGTTTATAGATATAAACCAACATACACTGTGTATAGGTACAATTTATGTGTTTATAGATATAAACCAACATACACTGTGTATAGGTACAATTTATGTGTTTATAGATATAAACCAACATACACTGTGTATAGGTACAATTTATGTGTTTATAGATATAAACCAACATACACTGTGTATAGGTACAATTTATGTGTTTATAGATATAAACCAACATACACTGTGTATAGGTACAATTTATGTGTTTATAGATATAAACCAACATACACTGTGTATAGGTACAATTTATGTGTTTATAGATATAAACCAACATACACTGTGTATAGGTACAATTTATGTGTTTATAGATATAAACCAACATACACTGTGTATAGGTACAATTTATGTGTTTATAGATATAAACCAACATACACTGTGTATAGGTACAATTTATGTGTTTATAGATATAAACCAACATACACTGTGTATAGGTACAATTTATGTGTTTATAGATATAAACCAACATACACTGTGTATAGGTACAATTTATGTGTTTATAGATATAAACCAACATACACTGTGTATAGGTACAATTTATGTGTTTATAGATATAAACCAACATACACTGTGTATAGGTACAATTTATGTGTTTATAGATATAAACCAACATACACTGTGTATAGGTACAATTTATGTGTTTATAGATATAAACCAACATACACTGTGTATAGGTACAATTTATGTGTTTATAGATATAAACCAACATACACTGTGTATAGGTACAATTTATGTGTTTATAGATATAAACCAACATACACTGTATAGGTACAATTTATGTGTTTATATATATAAACCAACATACACTGTGTATAGGTACAATTTATGTGTTTATAGATATAAACCAACATACACTGTGTATAGGTACAATTTATGTGTTTATAGATATAAACCAACATACACTGTGTATAGGTACAATTTATGTGTTTATAGATATAAACCAACATACACTGTGTATAGGTACAATTTATGTGTTTATAGATATAAACCAACATACACTGTGTATAGGTACAATTTATGTGTTTATAGATATAAACCAACATACACTGTGTATAGGTACAATTTATGTGTTTATAGATATAAACCAACATACACTGTGTATAGGTACAATTTATGTGTTTATAGATATAAACCAACATACACTGTGTATAGGTACAATTTATGTGTTTATAGATATAAACCAACATACACTGTGTATAGGTACAATTTATGTGTTTATAGATATAAACCAACATACACTGTGTATAGGTACAATTTATGTGTTTATAGATATAAACCAACATACACTGTGTATAGGTACAATTTATGTGTTTATAGATATAAACCAACATACACTGTGTATAGGTACAATTTATGTGTTTATAGATATAAACCAACATACACTGTGTAGAGGTACAATTTATGTGTTTATAGATATAAACCAACATACACTGTGTATAGGTACAATTTATGTGTTTATAGATATAAACCAACATACACTGTGTAGAGGTACAATTTATGTGTTTATAGATATAAACCAACATACACTGTGTATAGGTACAATTTATGTGTTTATAGATATAAACCAACATACACTGTGTATAGGTACAATTTATGTGTTTATAGATATAAACCAACATACACTGTGTATAGGTACAATTTATGTGTTTATAGATATAAACTAACATACACTGTGTATAGGTACAATTTATGTGTTTATAGATATAAACCAACATACACTGTGTATAGGTACAATTTATGTGTTTATAGATATAAACCAACATACACTGTGTATAGGTACAATTTATGTGTTTATAGATACAACCAACATACACTGTGTAGAGGTACAATTTATGTGTTTATAGATATAAACCAACATACACTGTGTATAGGTACAATTTATGTGTTTATAGATATAAACCAACATACACTGTGTATAGGTACAATTTATGTGTTTATAGATATAAACCAACATACACTGTGTATAGGTACAATTTATGTGTTTATAGATACAAACCAACATACACTGTGTATAGGTACAATTTATGTGTTTATAGATACAAACCAACATACACTGTGTATAGGTACAATTTATGTGTTTATAGATATAAACCAACATACACTGTGTATAGGTACAATTTATGTGTTTATAGATATAAACCAACATACACTGTGTATAGGTACAATTATGTGTTTATAGATATAAACCAACATACACTGTGTATAGGTACAATTTATGTGTTTATAGATATAAACCAACATACACTGTGTATAGGTACAATTTATGTGTTTATAGATATAAACCAACATACACTGTGTATAGGTACAATTTATGTGTTTATAGATATAAACCAACATACACTGTGTATAGGTACAATTTATGTGTTTATAGATATAAACCAACATACACTGTGTATAGGTACAATTTATGTGTTTATAGATATAAACCAACATACACTGTGTATAGGTACAATTTATGTGTTTATAGATATAAACCAACATACACTGTGTATAGGTACAATTTATGTGTTTATAGATATAAACCAACATACACTGTGTATAGGTACAATTTATGTGTTTATAGATATAAACCAACATACACTGTGTATAGGTACAATTTATGTGTTTATAGATATAAACCAACATACACTGTGTATAGGTACAATTTATGTGTTTATAGATATAAACCAACATACACTGTGTATAGGTACAATTTATGTGTTTATAGATATAAACCAACATACACTGTGTATAGGTACAATTTATGTGTTTATAGATATAGACCAACATACACTGTGTATAGGTACAATTTATGTGTTTATAGATATAAACCAACATACACTGTGTATAGGTACAATTTATGTGTTTATAGATATAAACCAACATACACTGTATAGGTACAATTTATGTGTTTATAGATATAAACCAACATACACTGTGTATAGGTACAATTTATGTGTTTATAGATATAAACTAACATACACTGTGTATAGGTACAATTTATTTGGAAGCCATATCTTAAAGACCTGAGAGGGACATAAAAATATAATGTTTTCTTCAGATGGATGGAAAGACTGCCAAATTGACTGTCAGGTTAAAGATGAGTGAAAGAATGAGAAATAACCTGGAATATTGTGAACTACAGATTCCATTTCACAACAGGTGTGTATCTTAAGCCTGTTTAATCTAACGTGATTCCATCCTGTCTTATCTGATCCCTGAGTAGGCTGACATCTTGTCTTATCTGATCACTGAGTAGGTGTGTATCTTATAGTGAAGCCTGTTTAATCTGACGTGATTCCATCCTGTCTTATCTGATCCCTGTATAGGCTGACATCCTGTCTTATCTGATCCCTGTATAGGCTGACATCCTGTCTAATCTGATCCCTGAGTAGGCTATAACGCCCAGTACCTCAGACTATAACACCCAGTGTCTCCAGCTATAACACCCAGTGTCTCCAGCTATAACACCCAGTGTCTCCGGCTATAACACCCAGTGTCTCCGGCTATAACACCCAGTGTCTCAGACTATAACACCCAGTGTCTCAGACTATAACACCCAGTGTCTCAGACTATAACACCCAGTACCTCAGACTATAACACCCAGTACCTCAGACTATAACACCCAGTGTCTCAGACTATAACACCCAGTGTCTCGGACTATAACACCCAGTACCTAAGACTATAACACCCAGTGTCTCGGGCTATAACACCCGTGTCTCGGGCTATAACACCCAGTGTCTCAGACTATAACACCCAGTGTCTCAGGCTATTACGCCCAGTGTCTCAGACTATATCACCCAGTGTCTCCAGCTATAACACCCAGTGTCTCAGACTATAACACCCAGTGTCTCAGACTATAACACCCAGTACCTCAGACTATAACACCCAGTGTCTCAGACTATAACACCCAGTGTCTCAGGCTATAACACACAGTGTCTCAGGCTATAACACCCAGTGTCTCAGGCTATAACACAGTGTCTCAGACTATAACACCCAGTACCTCAGACTATAACACCCAGTGTCTCAGGCTATAACACTCAGTGTCTCAGACTATAACACCCAGTGTCTCAGATTATAACACCCAGTGTCTCAGACTATAACACCCAGTGTCTCAGACTATAACACCCAGTGTCTCCGGCTATAACACCCAGTGTCTCCAGCTATAACACCCAGTGTCTCCGGCTATAACACACAGTGTCTCCGGCTATAACACCCAGTGCCTCAGGCTATAACACACAGTGTATCAGACTATAACACACAGTGTCTCAGACTATAACACCCAGTGTCTCAGGCTATAACACACAGTGTCTCAGACTATAACACCCAGTGTCTCAGACTATATCACCCAGTGTCTCCGGCTATAACACCCATTGTCTCCGGCTATAACACCCAGTGTCTCAGACTATAACACCCAGTGTCTCAGGCTTTAACACCCAGTGTCCTCGGCTATAACACCCAGTGTCTCAGGCTATAACACCCAGTGTCTCAGACTATAACACCCAGTGTCTCAGGCTATAACACCCAGTGTCTCCGGCTATAACACCCAGTGTCTCGGGCTATAACACCCAGTGTCTCAGACTATAAAACCCAGTGCCTCAGGCTATAACACACAGTGTCTCGGGCTATAACACCCAGTGTCTCAGACTATAAAACCCAGTGTCTCCAGCTATAACACCCAGTGTCTCAGGCTATAACACCCAGTGTCTCAGACTATAACACCCAGTGTCTCAGACTATAACACCCAGTGTCTCAGACTATAACACCCAGTGTCTCAGACTATAACACACAGTGTCTCAGGCTATAACACCCAGTGTCTCAGCTATAACACCCAGTGTCTCCAGCTATAACACTCAGTGTCTCAGGCTATAACACCCAGTGTCTCAGACTATAACACCCAGTGTCTCGGGCTATAACACCCAGTGTCTCAGGCTATAACACCCAGTGTCTCCAGCTATAACACCCAGTGTCTCAGGCTATAACACCCAGTGTCTCAGACTATAACACACAGTGTCTCGGGCTATAACACCCAGTGTCTCAGACTATAACACCCATTGTCTCCAGCTATAACACCCAGTGTCTCAGGCTATAACACCCAGTGTCTCAGACTATAACACCCAGTACCTCAGACTATAACACCCAGTGTCTCAGACTATAACACACAATGTCTCGGGCTATAACACCCAGTGTCTCAGACTATAACACCCAGTACCTCAGGCTATAACACCCAGTGTCTCCGGCTATAACACCCAATGTCTCAGACTATAACACCCAGTGTCTCAGACTATAACACCCGTGTCTCAGACTATAACACCCAGTACCTCAGACTATTACACCCAGTGTCTCAGGCTATAACACCCAGTGTCTCAGACTATAACACCCAGTGTCTCAGACTATAACACCCAGTGTCTCAGGCTATAACACCCAGTGTCTCAGGCTATAACACCCAGTGTCTCAGACTATAACACCCAGTGTCTCAGGCTATAACACCCAGTACCTCAGACTATAACACCCAGTGTCTCGGGCTATAACACCCAGTGTCTCAGGCTATAACACCCAGTGTCTCGGGCTATAACACACAGTGTCTCAGACTATAACACCCAGTGTCTCAGACTATAACACCCAGTGTCTCAGGCTATAACACCCAGTGTCTCAGACTATAACACCCAGTGTCTCAGACTATAACACCCAGTGTCTCAGGCTATAACACCCAGTGTCTCAGGCTATAACACCCAGTGTCTCCGGCTATAACACCCAGTGTCTCAGACTATAACACCCAGTACCTAAGACTATAACACCCAGTGCCTCGGGCTATAACACCCAGTGTCTCAGGCTATAACACCCAGTGTCTCAGACTATTACACCCAGTGTCTCAGACTATAACACCCAGTGTCTCAGGCTATAACACCCAGTGTCTCAGGCTATAACACCCAGTGTCTCCGGCTATAACACCCAGTGTCTCAGACTATAACACCCAGTACCTCAGACTATAACACCCAGTGTCTCAGGCTATAACACCCAGTGTCTCAGGCTATAACACCCAGTGCCTCAGACTATAACACCCAGTGTCTACGGCTATAACACCCAGTGTCTCAGACTATAACACCCAGTGTCTCAGACTATAACACCCAGTGTCTCAGGCTATAACACCCAGTGTCTCATGCTATAACACCCAGTGTCACTGGCTATAACACCCCGTGTCACTGGCTATAATACCCAGTGTCTCAGGCTATAACACCTAGTGTGTGTAGGAATACTGACTGCATCACATATGCTTTCCGCGAATATTAAGTTCACAGGGAAAAAGTTTTGCTAAGTTTATCAATTTAGAAATGTATTTTGTGTATGTTTAACGTCAAATATACAAAATTAAATGTTGATAGAAATTAAAAGTAATGGTAATTATGTTCTTCCACACATTTTTTTTCAGCTGAATTTTTAGTTATGTGACACGGAAAAAATGGCAGTGATTTTTTTTTTGGCTCAGTTTTTGAAATTAACAAAAATCTTAAGAACATGACCTTTGATCATATGTTTTTACACAATTATTTTTATTTCTGTAATTTTGTATAGTTTGTTTATTGTGGACATTGTGGTACCTATTGAGTAGTGAACCGGGCCAACTTCCAGTCGGAGGATGAAGATGGTGATGGTAGTCTACTACGGATCGGACAGAAGCATTCTTTCTGGGACGTACCGCGTAAAAAGAACATGTAATCAGCCCGAGAACCCCCCCACATGGAATGTGAATGGTGCAATGCAACACTAGTGAGCCCCTGTTGGACAACGGACATGTTGGACACCTGTGACATGTTGGACACCTGTGACATGTTGGACACCTGTGACATGTGCGACGGCCAGGAGTAGGGAAATGATCATCAGGAGACACTCTGTCGTCCTGACATGGCATGACACATGCTTGGGAAGACTCGCTGACACGCGTGGGACACTAAGTGCAGCAATAGGGTTGGACACCTATGGAACAGGTTTGCTTCGACAGCCTGGAAATGTGGACCAGACATGTGAGCATGTTGGGACACCTTGTGACCTATGATTCCCCCAGAGCATGTGACAATGTTGGACCTAACTGTGACGTTGGACAGACACACGCACAAGATGTGAAACGGAGCAGGCGCCATGGCCGCCACTCGAACATCGTCGCGCTTACCTGCAGGCTGACCATCTGAAGGATTGAATCGGGTCACGACAGACACTTTCGACACCTCGGCTCGCGGCCGCATCTTGAGCCTATGATCGCAGCTAGGTTGACATACCGGAGGCATCAGCCGCTTCAAGTGCAATCTCTCCTGCGCTCGGCGACCCAGACCTCGATGTGAGGAAAGACGAACACCAAGGGCATAGCCAAAACCCGCGAAAGAAACAAGATCGTACACAGAAAACATCTGATACAGTTGTTCTGGAGGAATGAAACAACTGGTGGCACATCGTTGGATTTACAACCACTGTGAACATGACTTCGGAGAATGACACGAACGAAAACCGTCGTGACATGTTGAAGAACATGTGAAGGCAATGATTGAGACACCTATGACACGGAAACATGTGCAACTAGTTGCGACAGTGGCATCACCTGGTGGCAACAGAAGTGGACACCTGTCACATGTTGGACACCTGTCACATGTTGGGGGACACCCTGGACACATGGGTTGGACATCCATGAGACGACTCATGTATGGCACACACCGGTCAACAAGTTGGACACCTATCACACGTTGGACACCTGTGCATGTGTTTGTCTATGTAAGGGTGTATACTACCTTATAAAATTGTACTTTTGATTGCGTTAAAGTTGTCTCCCTTCAGTAGGCTGTATGTGCACCAGCGTAAATCAAATTATTTAAATTCACGCAAAAAAACCATGGGGGTTGGTCTAAAACAGAGTATACGCACAAAGTGTTTGCCATCATTTGTTCTTATGTGGGGAGCGAGGAAACTACAGTCGAAAAGAACCCACGCGACCACGTGTACCTATGGCGACAGGAGGATGAAACCAATCATAGTTACAAGGAAAATTGTTCAAAAGATGTCGGCTTCGGTTCTTTGTTCTACCAAATTCCACCTAAAGATGTATGTTTTGCACCAAATGTCAAAGAACGCTAAAACAATGAGGTATTCTGGGCAAAGTACGATAAAGTTGCTAATCTTATCAATACAGTAATACACCCCCACCAGCCACAACGCTTGACCCGACACAGCGACCATCATCCCCTAACCACAACCAAAAGGCAGGGGCACCGTCGAAGCAACACAGCCAGAAAGCCATCCTCGACCACAACAAAACCACCACCCCCGCCTTTCCCCCATAACCACAGGTACAACATGGCGGCTCACTTGTCTCTCTTAAAACAAAATGTGAAGTTTCCTGCTTCACTGATAAAACATCAATTTGTGTCATTAAAGTTACAAACAATTACCAGGGTACTTTTTATATCAAAAACAATGTTGTATTTCAGTTCATTAGGGAAGGGTGCATGCTGGTTAAGGGGAGGGAACTCCTGTCACTTTGTCATTATTATCTGGGACAAGACTGAGTAAATTCAATACACTGTAAATAAAAAAAGGAGATAGATTAATTGTCAAATTGTACATAATTCTTTGTCTTGTCAGTCAAATTGTACATAATTCTTTGTCTTGTCAGTCAAATTGTACATAATTCGTCAGTCAAATTGTACATAATTCTTTGACTTGTCAGTCAAATTGTACATAATTCTTTGTCTTGTCAGTCAAATTATGCATAATTCTTTGTCTTGTCAGTCAAATTGTACATAATTCTTTGACTTGTCAGTCAAATTGTACATAATTCTTTGACTTGTCAGTCAAATTGTACATAATTCTTTGACTTGTCAGTCAAATTGTACATAATTCTTTGTCTTGTCAGTCAAATTATACATAATTCTTTGACTTGTCAGTCAAAACCAATAACACAATGTCTCTGTTTGGTTATTAAAGTTATTTTGGTATACTTCTACAGTACAAGAGTATTTGACGGGCATGGAATACAAATTGTGGAACAACCTTGGAGACTCACTGGTCAGCAACGTACCTCACTCTGTACTGGCCGAGGTCAAGGTCAACGATGACATCTAAATTATGGAACAACCTTGGAGACTCACTGGTCAGCAAGTGTACGTCAGTCTGTATTGGCAAAGGTCAAGGTCAACGATGATATCTAAACCATGTCAACAGTTGTAGCCAGTAACCTATAGAAGTCATTGATGATATTTGAATCTGGTTTGAAAACTGAAGAGGTCTGTGAGACGAAAACAATATGGACTTTGTAAATTGTCAAGGTCAGCAGTGTCAAGGTCAGCAGTGACAATAAATCTGCCTTAAACTTTCAACTCAAAGGTCTAATCATTGCTAGTGAAGATGAAGGGGTTTTTTTCCCCTCCATTTCTGGGGTACAATGCCATATTTTGTAAAACTAGTCAGTCAATCTCCAGGCCAAAGACATTATCTATATCTCAGGCAATCAAAGTATCTGGGATGATAATGTCATGTAATCGCTTTGATGTATATTTCTCAATACTTTCAAGGTTAGTGATGTTGACTTCAAGTTAAGTGTAAGACAGGGAGGTATTAGTATATCATGTATGAGGCAAGTCCTTTGGTGTAAAGACAGTAAGTTGATTTCTAAGTCTATGTATCTACAAGTATGTGAAGTGATGATAGGGCCACAAGTATGTGAAGTCATGATAGGGCCACAAGTATGTCAGGTCATGATAGGGCCACAAGTATGTCAGGTCATGATAGGGCCACAAGTATGTGAAGTGATGATAGGGTCACAAGTATGTGAAGTCATCATAGGGCCACAAGTATGTCAGGTCATGATAGGGCCACAAGTATGTCAGGTCATGATAGGGCCACAAGTATGTCAGGTCATGATAGGGCCACAAGTATGTCAGGTCATGATAGGGCCACAAGTATGTCAGGTCATGATAGGACCACAAGTACGTGAAGTCATGATAGGGCCACAAGTATGTGAAGTGATGATAGGACCACAAGTATGTGAAGTCATGATAGGGTCACAAGTATGTGAAGTCATGATAGGGTCACAAGTATGTGAGGTCATGATAGGGCCACAAGTATGTGAAGTCATGATAGGGTCACAAGTATGTGAAGTCATCATAGGGCCACAAGTATGTGAGGTCATCATAGGGCCACAAGTATGTGAAGTACACTCAGCAAGGACTCTTAGTGTAAAAACATTATTTCATTTGAAATGACTTATAACTGTGTGACAGTGTGACCAAGTCTTATGACTTGTCAGGTTAAGTATCATATGATTACCATTTGATTTTTGTTCAATCCACATTATTTGCTTTATGTACATGTATGTAATTATGTATAAATTCTTTCTTTCAAAATTTTGTCTATTTTGGTGATTTGGTAATAACCAGCACTGGGACAGTCTGTGTTGATGGTTCTTTACTGTCACTAAAATATTCTCTGTTGATGGTTCTTTACTGTCACTAGAATACTCTGTGTTGATGGTTCTTTACTTTTACTATAATATTCTCTGTTGATGGTTCTTTACAGCCACTAGAATATTCTGTGTTGATGGTTCTTTACTTTCACTATAATATTCTATGTTGATGGTTCTTTACTATCACTAGAATATTCTGTGTTAATGGTTCTTTACTATCACTAGAATATTCTGTGTTGATGGTTCTTTACAGCCACTAGAATATTCTGCGTTGATGGTTCTTTACTGTCACTAGGATACCTAGATTATTCTGTGTTGATGGTTCTTTACTGTCACTAGAATATTCTGTGTTAATGGTTCTTTACTATCACTAGAATATTCTGTGTTAATGGTTCTTTACTATCACTAGAATATTCTGTGTTGATGGTTCTTTACAGCCACTAGAATATTCTGTGTTGATGGTTCTTTACTGTCACTAGAATAACTAGAATATTTTGTGTTGATGGTTCTTTACTATCACTAGAATATTCTGTGTTGATGGTTCTTTACAGCCACTAGAATATTCTGTGTTGATGGTTCTTTACTGTCACTATAATATTCTATGTTGATGGTTCTTTACTGTCACTATAATATTCTATGTTGATGGTTCTTTACTGTCACTAGAATATTCTATGTTGATGGTTCTTTACTGTCTCTAGAATAACTAGAATATTTTGTGTTGATGGTTCTTTACTGTCACTAGAATATTCTATGTTGAGGGTTCTTTACTGTCACTAGAATATTCTGTGTTAATGGTTCTTTACTATCTCTGGAATATTCTGTATTGATGGTTCTTTACTGTCCCTAGAATAACTAGAATATTTTGTGTTGATGGTTCTTTACTGTCACTAGAATATTCTATGTTGAGGGTTCTTTACTGTCACTAGAATATTCTGTGTTAATGGTTCTTTACTATCTCTGGAATATTCTGTATTGATGGTTCTTTACTGTCACTAGAAAATTCTATGTTGATGGTTCTTTACTGTCCCTAGAATAACTAGAATATTTTGTGTTGATGGTTCTTTACTGTCACTAGAATATTCTATGTTGAGGGTTCTTACTGTCACTAGAATATTCTGTGTTAATGGTTCTTTACTATCTCTGAATATTCTGTATTGATGGTTCTTTACTGTCATAGAATAACTAGAATATTTTGTGTTGATGGTTCTTTACTGTCACTAGAATATTCTATGTTGAGGGTTCTTTACTGTCACTAGAATATTCTGTGTTAATGGTTCTTTACTATCTCTGGAATATTCTGTACTGATGGTTCTTTACTATCTCTTGAATATTCTATGTTGAGGGTTCTTTACTGTCACTAGAATAACTAGAATATTTTGTGTTGATGGTTCTTTACTGTCACTATAATATTCTTTGTTGAGGGTTCTTTACTGTCACTAGAATATTCTGTGTTGATGGTTCTTTACTATCTCTGGAATATTCTGTGTTGATGGTTCTTTACAGCCACTAGAATATTCTGTGTTGATGGTTCTTTACTGTCACTATAATATTCTATGTTGATGGTTCTTTACTTCTACTATAATATTCTCTGTTGATGGTTCTTTACTGTCACTAGAATATTCTATGTTGATGGTTCTTTACTGTCCCTAGAATAACTAGAATATTTTGTGTTGATGGTTCTTTACTGTCACTATAATATTCTATGTTGATGGTTCTTAACTGTCACTAGAATATTCTGTGTTGGTGGTTCTTTACTATCTCTGGAATATTCTGTGTTGGTGGTTCTTTACTATCTCTGGAATATTCTGTGTTGATGGTTCTTTACTGTCACTAGAATATTCTGTGTTGATGGTTCTTTACTGTCACTAGAATATTCTGTGTTGATGGTTCTTTACAGCCACTAGAATATTCTGTGTTGATGGTTCTTTACTGTCACTATAATATTCTATGTTGATGGTTCTTTACTGTCGCTAGAATATTCTGTGTTGATGGTTCTTTACTGTCACTAGAATAACTAGAATATTCTGTGTTAATGGTTCTTTACTTTCACTGAATAACTGGAATATTCTGTGTTAATGGTTATTTACAGCCACTAGAATACTCTGTGTTGAATGGTTCTTTACTGTCACTAGAATAACTAGGAATAGTATGTGTTGATGGTTCTTAATTACTGTCACTAAAATAACTAGAATAGTCTGTGTTGATGGTTCTTAACTTTCACCTGAATAACTGGAATGTTTTGTGACCTTCCCCAGAATAACTAAATAATTCCATGTTACTTGTTCTTTACCTTCACTAGTTGTACAATGTATGTAGTACAATAAGTTTTTATGAACATAATTATGAGGTACATGGGCTTCCTTTGAAATTAGACATTTGAAACAATATGGTCAAAAATTGTCAAGTTATAGACCAATTTTGAAAAAGTAAAACTGTTTTGTGAGTTACAATGGAACACAACCATTTACAATGTACATCTCTTCACGACAAATTCAATATTTCTACAAAATAGTACTGTCTACTTTGCTATTGGATTTGTCAATATTGCTGTTTTTTAATCACCCGATCTTGGTACAAATCTCCAACCCATGGTCCATATAATAGGATATACTATGTATGCCCGTATTTGGACTTTGAGTTGATAATCTACAGATATACATGTAGTAAGGACCATGACGTCAGTCTAACAGCAGTAGAATCCAGACCGAGTAGTCAAAATAAGACAGGTGGCATTATCTGATTTTTATTCAATAAAATACATAACTTTGTATAAAATACATATATTTAAAAAAGCATAAACATTTCTAGTTGTCAGATTCTTTGTATCCTAGTATGACTCCCTTCCCAATATTGTCCGGGAAACATTACTAGTTATTCTATAGCATGCGCAGGAACAAGTAATTTAGGATAATTTAGGTAATACTGTAGTCCTGTATAATATCCAGTGGTCGGTAATACCGGTATCCATTTATCAAAGTCCGTGTTGATATCTTCCATGTACATTGTCTACGTTCCAAGGATTGTATTCAAGAGTCAAGACACACAATGAAAGCACACCAAGGCACGAATTTAACAGCGGATACACCAACTGATGGGTATCGGATAGCTGCTCTGTCGTTCTAGGAATCACAAGTGATGCTAAAGTTTGGAAATCCACAAAAGATGGCGGGGAAATAAGAATGGGCCTTAATAAATATTATAGAAGAGAAAATACATTGTTCCGGTCATTTAATCTTTTCATCTATAAACTAAAATACCATGACATGCGTTTGGTTTACGCTCGAGCTCCATTTATTCGGCCACCTCTGTTCCAGTCAGAAATTTAAATGAAATGAAAAAAAGCAGTTTGTAAATTTGTTTGCAATTATTGTGCTAACACTACAAGTAGAGTCCTGCAGCTATATACCCGACTTAACTGTGTATCTCGCCGTTTACATTTCACAAAACATGGAGTATCGATTTCCATTGTATTATAACCGTACACCGGAAATAGGTACGAAGGAGGTTTTAAATCAACGACACTCGCGATCGGGTAGGTTTTGTTAATACTGCTGAAAACATGTTATTAAGTACCGTAATCACAGTGGCAGGTGACGATGAATCATGATAAAGGATCATTAACATCTCCAGAGTAACATTTTTCATGTTATTTGAATGTATTATGGTATACAATTAGTATGTATACTCGATGGATTTTGTCGTTATAAATGCTTTACCAGAACGAAATAAAAATGACCAGATGTACGGGTGTTTAAAAGTTTAACGATTTTTCATAACTTCCTGGCCTAAAAATTGGCTGTAGAACATAAATATTATTATTAGGGAAGTTCCTCAAACCGTCGCTGCGATTGGGATACATGGCAGTATGGGTCAATTTATCACCCATGAGAATCAAGAAAATATCTAATGCAGAGCGTCCAAGAATCGGATATGGATCATATATAAAATATATTTGATAGTGTATAAGACACTGCCAATCTGTCTAAAACCTATCCTATGTGTCATTCTCCACCTCCATAGTACTCATTTCCGGTGTACGGGTAATCTCAACAACGTGAAAGCTTGCGTACATTTGAACTACGTACAGGTTTATTGGTTACACATTTCGTGATATTGAAGTAAACCATACCTTCTCGCTAATGTATAATTTTTATAAGACTAGTATTTTTACATGTTTTTGTTTGCCATGAGGAAATCTTACGCACGAGTGTAGATAAATACATAGGTTATCCGCCTTATTTACACCCACGCAGCTGCAATGCACATTAAATGTAATCTATTTTTTAATCTGTACGACAACATGGCGCGACAAAAGAACACATTGTTATAAAATGTCAGTATGGCTCAGTTTGTACAAGGTAGAGTTTGGGCCTGTCGGGGTCCACATGTATGGTACTCGGATAATAATCTGGCTTCAGACCCTCTGGCCGTCTTGTCAGAAGCACCGCCAGAAAAACCACAAAGCCAATAAAAGCGAAGAGACCAGCGACAATTTCGACGATGAAACACCATTCCAAGGACCAGCCTTTGTCTGTAGCGCCGATCACAAACACGACCACTCCTGCCGCAATGCAGATCACTGAAATTTAAAAAACAATGGGAAATGATAAAGTCAAAGAATTTTCGATAATTCTAATTTTTGCAAACACATTGTTGATTGAATTCATCTTTCAACGCTAGGTTTCGTTATCCATACATTATAAGCGACACCTGGCAGAGAATTGTAAAATTACACCAAGTAAGCATGTATATAACACGAGTAAACCCTGCTACTTTGCCTATTCCAGATTTTAGATATTTTGAACATGAATTTAATATTTTCTTTCAAAAGAGAGTGAATTGGAGATGGCATAAAGACTTGACTAAACACAGGATCTGGCCAGAACATAAAGACTTGACTAAACACAGGATCTGACCAGAATATAAAGACATGACTAAACACAGGATCTGACCAGAACATAAAGACTTGACTAAACACAGGATCTGGCCAGAACATTAAGACTTGACTAAACACAGGATCTGGCCTGAATATGATGTATATCATGCTGTAGCATATCTCGAACTATATTTATTTCCATTTATAAGCCATCGTGTTTCGTCCGTCGTCGTGCGCCGTCCGCTGTGCGTAAGACTTTTTATTTCAAAACGCTACTTCTTCTTAACCCGAAGTCGGATTACTACCAAATTTGGTTGAAAGCATCATTGGCGGAGAGTAATATTTTATGTTAATGAGACTGATCCGACCCCTTAGGACAGAGGAGTTGGAACTTTGCTGAAATTTTGCCTTAAAACCCCTTCTCTTAACCCTTGGTTTGATTACAACCTAATTTGGTGTGAAACATAGGGGACGACAATCATAATTTATATGAATGAGGCTAGTGTGACCCCTGGGAACAGAGAGGTCGTCTTGTCAGAAGCACCGCCAGAAAAACTACAAAGCCAATAAAAGCGAAGAAACCAGCGACGATGTCGACGATGGAGCACCATTCCAAGGAACAGCCTTTGTCTGTAGCTTTAGAAATTTTGCTTTAAAACGCTACACCTCGTTAATTCCGTAACGGATTGTAACCAAATTTGTTTTGAAACATTGTAAGGGGACGGCAATTATAATGTATATAAATGAGTCGGGTCCGGTATCTGGGAAAAGAAGGGTGGGGCCCCCAAAAGGAGACCTTTGTTAAATACGCTACTCCTCCTTAATGCCTTAACTTATTACAATCATATTTAGTACGAAACAACACTTGGGAAGGGCAATCCTAATTTGTATAAATGAGGCTGGCCCGCAGAATCGGGAGAAAGGGGCGTGGCCCCAAATTGGGACCTTGGCTGAAATTTTGCTTTAAGATGATACTCCTTCTTTAAGGCAAAATGGATCAAAACCAAATTTGATCTGAAACATAACTGTCTGCGTGCGAACAGACAATTTATGGTAATGATGCTAGAGGGGTGTGCCCCTACTGTAAGTGTTTATCAGATGACCGTTTAGGCCCATGGGCCTCTTATCTTCTTTTGGGCCACCATATAAAACGTGTTTCTGTAAATATAATTTGATTATCACTATACAGGAAAACTTTCAACCCCACCTACCGAGACTCGTTTATAATTAAATCACCTGAATGGAAATACGTCGTTCAAATTAATACGCGGCATATAAACGCAATTTTGTACAAGTATGTAATACAATTTTCATGTCTCAACTTAAATTTCACAGTTTATATTTCTAATTATGGCCGGGAATATATGGGAATATGATAGTGACAGAAAACGAGCGTCAAAACCTGGTAATGTCATGCATGTATAGAATAGTGACAGGAGGCCAGCGTCAAAACCTGTCAATATCATATATGTATAGAATAGTGACAGGAAGCCAGCGTCAAAACCTGTTAATATCATATATGTATAGAATAGTGACAGGAGGCCAGCGTCAAAACCTGTTAATATCATATATGTATAGAATAGTGACAGGAGGCCAGCGTCAAAACCTGTTAATATCATACATGTATAGATAAGTGAGAGGAGGCCAGCGTCAAAACCTGTTAATATCATATATGTATAGAATAGTGACAGAAAGCCAGCGTCAAAACCTGTTAATATCACACATGTATAGAATAGTGACAGGAGGCCAGCGTCAAAACCTGTTAATATCATATATGTATAGATAAGTGACAGAAAACCAGCGTCAAAACCTGTTAATATCACACATGTATAGAATAGTGACAGGAGGCCAGCGTCAAAACCTGTTAATATCATATATGTATAGAATAGTGACAGAAAGCCAGCGTCAAACCCTGTTAATATCATACTTGTATAGAATAGTGACAGAAGGCCAGCGTCAAAACCTGTTAATATCATACATGTATAGAATACTGACAGAAAGCCAGCGTCAAAACCTGTTAATATCACACATGTATAGAATAGTGACAGGAGGCCAGCGTCAAAACCTGTTAATATCATACATGTATAGAATAGTGACAGAAAGCCAGCGTCAAAACCTGTTAATATCATACATGTATAGAATAGAGACAGGAGGCCGGCGTCAAAACCTGTTAATATCATATATGTATAGATAAGTGACAGAAAACCAGCGTCAAAACCTGTTAATATCACACATGTATAGAATAGTGACAGGAGGCCGGCGTCAAAACCTGTTAATATCATATATGTATAGATAAGTGACAGAAAACCAGCGTCAAAACCTGTTAATATCACACATGTATAGAAAAGTGACAGGAGGCCAGCGTCAAAACCTGTTAATATCATATATGTATAGATAAGTGACAAAGCCAGCGTCAAAACCTGTTAATATCATACACGTATATACCTGTGCACGTTGATAAATCAATGAGGCAAGAAATTAAACTATTCGTAACGTCTATTCATATGTAACTTCAATAAATATGTAAATATCGTCTTTTATTTTGTATATACGTATGTATATTACATTCCAATTCACCGTCTATGTATGCAGCAAAAGTAATATGCTAATAGGAATGAGTTAATGTATGGTCATTCGACCATATACAGCCGGAATATAAACATGTAGCGGAATATCGGATGTTTAGCATACCAGTTTATTAAAACGTTACGATGAATATTTTACAAAAAAAAAAAAAACGATTTCTAGTCCGTGAAATGCACAAAAATACTAGGTACATATATGTGTGTACTCAAGTTTGATTTTTTAAACTTAAACGTCATCAAGAATCCCTTTGACGGATGACCGCCGAAGTGGCATCCGTCTAGTGGTTACCTTAAACAAGATTTCAGAAGTGGACATCCTGACCTTTTACATTGCGTCTAAAATATTGACAGTTAAATGCTAATCAGGCCTATAACTTGATGTTACAAAAATATTGTGTGAATTTGATACGAGAAAATTTGTGTAGAGATTAATCAGATCTACATGAATCTTGTAAGTAAGTTTTGGATTTCAGGGGTGGTCACGATTGACCTTTGATTCTTTAACCTTGACCAGTGGTCAACAATGTGTAGAACTAAATGACAATAAGGTGTGAATATGAACTTATCTGTTTAGGGCTCCTGAGCCTTTCTTGGAAAAAAACTTTGTGCTACGGATAAACGCACGCACTCACGAACGAGCGCACGCTCGCATTCACGAACACACTCGCGCGCATTCCTTTTTTGAACTCACGCTACGCTCAAACTACGGAAATTTGTTTTTATTGCCGTTTAAATAACGGTCAAAGTAGTATAGAATATACATCGGGGATATCGGAAATGGTGTAAAAACGTTAAAACGT
Organism: Pecten maximus; assembly: GCF_902652985.1. Lineage (NCBI taxonomy): Eukaryota > Metazoa > Mollusca > Bivalvia > Pectinida > Pectinidae > Pecten > Pecten maximus. The sequence goes on from NC_047017.1 coordinate 52,790,963, forward strand.
TTAAACATGTTTTATCCTGTGTCCAACCACCATCTGATAATAGCCTATAGGCTTCTACATATTGTATTTGTAGGGTATCTCGTTTTGGTCTAGTCCATTTAACAGAGTGGGTCCAAAATGTCACTGTTGTGGTAATTCGTGGTCAGAAGAGAACTAGTCTGGCTTTAGTTGTCGACATTTCGTGTGAAATACGATCATTTGAAGTAGCCATTCGTCCCGCATGTTTAAGTATGTAACTGATAGTATACTGATTGGTCAGACACGACCGGCTACTTTGTTGTCCTTGGGTCGGCAATAACACGTCTTGTTTACGGAGATACTGTCTGATGGATGTGTCGTTAAACAAACACTTGGGACATTGTACCTACACGAACGAGGCAAACTTTAATACTTTTGAAAAAAAAAATGTATTTAAATCATACATTTGTACATTTTTGACATATTTTTTCCGCACCAACACGGTATCATTGGCTATATTCTAGGTAACAAGAGGCCCATGGGCCTTAACGGTCACCTAAGATTTGTAATATTTCAGTTAATTTAATTGACCCATTTTAGCCCCGCCCATCAGCCCCTGGGGGTCAGTCAGGGCCAACATGTGTATATTATCAAACTGCCTTCACAAGTTGATAATGTTAACAAAGTTAGAATGAATCTCAGTAGAAATAAAACAAATCAGTCAAAAATGTGATTTCCCAATACAAACTATGATAAAAGTTCTGCCCCAGGGGCAAATGTGTGACCCCAGGGTCATGAAATTCACAATTTAAAAAAAAAGCACCTTAAGACCCTTCCATCTATAGAGAGTATTTGATTCTACGTACCTTATTGGGTCTTGAGAAGACGATTTTTGAAATTTCGGTCAATTTGACCCTTTTTAGCCCCGCCCATCAGCCCCTGTGGGTCAGTCAGGGCCAACATATGCATACCAATAAACTGCCATCCCATGTTGATAATGTTACCCAAATTAGAATGAATTCGAATAGAAATCAAACAAGAGGCCCAATGGGCCTGTATCGCTCACCTGGCTCTACAGCAACTTTGAAGTTGATCGAGGTCATTTCTACAGATACTTTGCTGATTACCTCTTTATTCAAATATCATAGTAAGCTAGGTTTATTCATATTAATAAATGTTCTAGTTCTTCATTCCAGCATTCTATTGGCCTAATATCAGGTCTATGAGGCTCTTGGCTATCGCAAAATTATTGTTTACAAAAATTTAAGCCGATTTCACTCGTGACCTTGAATGTAGGTCAAGGTAATTTATTTGAACAAAATTGGTAGCCCTTCACCTAGCATGCTACAGACCCAATATCAAGTCCCTGGGCCTCTTGGTTATTGAGAAGAAGTCAATTGAAGATTATAGCCTATTTGACCCATGTGACCTTGAATGAAGGTCATTTATTTGAACAAACTTTGTAGCCCTTTACCCTGGCATGCTACAGACCCAATACCAAGTCCCTGGGCCTCCTGGTTATTGAGAAGAAGTCTTTTGAAGATTATAGCCTATTTGACCTATGTGACCTTGAATGAAGGTCAAGTTCATTTATTTGAACAAACTTTGTAGCACTTCACCCCAGCATGCTACAGGCCCAATATCAAGTCCCTGTGACTCTTGGTTATTGAGAAGAAGTTGCTTGAAGAGTATAGCCTATTGGACCCTTTTGAACTTGAATGAAGGTCAAGGTCATTTATTTGAACAAACTTTGTAGCCCTTCACCATAGCATGCTACAGGCCCAATATCAAGTCCTTGGGCCTCTTGGTTATTGAGAAGATGTCGTTTGAAGAGTATAGCCTATTGGACCCTTTTGAACTTGAATGAGGGTCAAGGTCATTTATTTGAACAAACCTTGTAGCCCTTCACCCAAGCATTCTACAGGCCCAATATCAAGTCCCTGGGCCTCTTGGTTATTGAGAAGAAGTTGTTTGAATGAAAAAGTTGACGCCGGACGGACGACGGACGCCGCACCACGGCTTAAGCTCACCTGCCTTTTCGGGCAGGTGAGCTTACATAATATATTCAAAAATGTGATTTCCCTGTATAAACTATAGTAAAGTTTACCTCCTCCCCAGGGGCAAACGTGAGACCTCTGGGTCATGAAATTCACAATTTTGGTAAAGCACCTTAAGACCCTTCCATCTAAGAGTGTTTGATTCCAACATATCTGAGAGTAGAGAAGAAGATTTTTGAAATTTCAGTCAATTTAACCCTTTTTAGCCTCGCCCCTTAGGCCCCTGGGGGTGGGGACCATGTAATTTACAATTTTGGTTGACCTTTAGACATAGAAGCTTCCTGCTAAATTTCATTGAATTTGGTTTAGGGGTTTTTGAGAAGAAGTCGAAAATGTAAACTGTTTACGGACGCACGACGGACGACGCACGATGGACGACGCACGACGATGGACAAAAGGCGGTTAGAATAGGTCACTTGAGACTTTGTCTCAGGTGACCTAGTAAATCAAAACTTTAAATTTCAAAGTCAGTGTAATTTTTCTTGCTGTGCGAATACATTTAAGATCGCCTACATACTACAATATAGCAACAATCATCCTAAACTTTGTCACTCTAACGAGGAATGGTGCTGAGCAAAACGCCACATGCGTGTAATTATGTCACACTCATGTTCAAAAACGAAGGATCAGAATTTATTACATGCTCACATTATGGTGCCATTCTTTGCTTTATTTTATTTATGTCAGTATAACGAAGGAAAGAAAAGCTCCAATCTGATACATTTGTCACCATTTCGTCAGCATAACGAAGAGGTTTCTATAATGGTTTTTGTTCCACTGTACTTTTGACGTCCGTAAAACGAGAGACGTTATATAGTATGATACATAGTGTATACAAAAAAAATAGTAAAACTCCTTAGAGTTAATGCAATCTAGTACTTCCTACTGCTCATGTTATTATATCGATTGAATACTTCATAATAGACTCCTCGTTAGACTGACGATACAACGAGAGGATACTTACTTGCCAGGAAGCTACAGAATGCCATGAAGCCCATCATCCTTCGGTAATACATGCCAAGGGCGATATACATGTAGACTGGCAGTATAACGAGAGGAAGAGCCAGACCGATGATGGCCACACATCCCATGGCTCGTACGACCTGGAACCAGTCTGAAAATAAAACGTTTTAACGATTTAATCCTCACGAGTGTTGGTACAGGAATACATGTTTACTGAGAAATGGAACTTTGACGACTGATAATGGAATACTTGTATAGTGAAAAATGGAACTTTGACGGTTAATACTGGAATACTTGTATACTGAAAAATGGAACTTTGACGACTGATACTGGAATACTTCTATACTGAAAAATGAAACTTTGACCACTGATACTGGAATACGTGTTTACTGAGAAATGGAACTTTGATCTTTAGCTGTTTAATTCCTGTGCTTTAGAGTGGAATACGTGAGAATACACCATCATAATGTCTACACGCTTAATGAATAAAACAGCCATCAGTCTGATAGGATGTCCAGTCGTATTCCAACGTCACGGTCATGACAACTTAGTTTTGACGTCGACAAGTTGATCATGGCATTCATTAGGCTTTAAATGTCATTTGAATCGGTAAGGTTTACTAAGTAGTATTACAATGTTAATAATTAACGAAATTACTTGCCATTGATGTGTGGATATTTTGGTTTATTTGTTTAATGTCCTATTAACAGCCATGGTCATTTAAGGACGTACCAGGTTTTGGAGGTGAAGGAAAGTTGGAGTACCCGGAGAAAAACCACCGACCTACGGTCAGTACTGGGCAACTGCCCCACGTAGGTTTCGAAATCTTGCGACCCAGGGGTGGAGGGCTAGTGATAAAGTGTCGGGACACCTTAACCACTCGGCCACCACGGCCCCTTGTGTGGAGATACGGAATTCATCTCCTTGTATGATAACAAGAACATATATTTAAAAACGGTTAATAATTTTTATTTTAACTATTGAATATTTGTAGGACTGCAGATATTGTTAAATACCACCTGAGATTTTCTAAGCTTGTCAACAACAACTTTATTTCATAACATTTTTCTTGACAAAAACTTGACACACTCTTATTCATTTTAAACAAAAGTATCAATGAATGGAAGCATACCCCTGTTCTTCACGCATGTATGAACTCTGAATAAAGAGATTAGTTTTCAGTACCTCTGGGTCATTGACATGATAGACATTTCAGCCGGAAATTGACATCTCGTGCCGATATCACTTTAGTTGGTATTCAGTGTGTGCCATGTCGACAGGCGACGGGTGGTTACTTCTGGAATACGATACTGAAACTTAATGTTTCTTCACGAACATAACAAGATTCAGGCGCGGCTCGCTACCACTTTAAGTCAAGCTGTTCTGTTCGATTACCATATTTTTTATGTTGTCGCTTTATTCAATCATGCGAGAGTGGTTTAAGTTTATTTTGTTATTTGGAAGCTGATGTCTGCCGCTTCGTTATTTCGACTCTAAAGAGCGACGAGCATCGTATTTTCGCCCAGCAGGACGAAAGAACGAAAACTATCGCTCTGATAAACGATAAACAACGGCGCGAATTATTTAAGTTCTGGTTACTGTACTTAAAGAGGCTTGCCCGCAGAGAGATCAGAAAAATTGGCTAATAGAAAAAGATTTTTTACACATGACAGATTGTTGGAATTGTTGAGTTTTTCATTTTATTTTCCTTATAAAACGCTGAAAAGTGATATTAAAACCTCATTTTTAAATATTATTTATTTAATCGCATCTAATTTGATTGACACATCAAAGAAACAAGCACGTGCACAGTGCCGCACAGTGATAACTTCAAAGGCAGCGGCGATTTACGAAGAAGATTTGCCGTTATATTCCATACATTTCCCTCTCAGGTTGAGTTTTAAAACGTCTTTTAAATACATATTCTGTAATTGTTTTCAAGAAATAAAGTCGGAAAGCCTCTAATTTTGTCACATAGAAACGTGTACTGAAGTTTATTTAGTGATCGGAGATGTGCCGTTTACCGGTCCGTCTGCGGGTAAGCCTCTTTAACTTTTCTTGAGGAGGACATTTTCGTTATTTTGTCCGCGAGTTCTAACAGACGCTTTTTAGAGGGACTAAAAGATGATACTTATTATATCATATCGATCAGTGTAGTTTGTGATGAAACATGAGTCAAGTCCTGAACTATTGTAGATTATAATCCCAGGATTGAAGGTCAGATGATTTCGGACGAAGATTTCAGGCTACATACATTGTATGATATAGACGGGTTTTTTTTGTTGTTTTTGTTGTTTTTTTTTCGGTTTGGTTTTGTTTTGTTTGTTTTGTTGTTGTTGTTTTTTTTGTTTTTTTGTTTTTTGTTTTTTTTTTATCATAACGAGGTTTTGGCAATATATACATGCAAAGAAAATGGCATCGAAGAATGGAAAAGTGATGTGATATCTTGACGGTCAAGCAAATAAGAGTGCAAATGAAATGACAGGGTATCAGAGTCCAAAATCTGAGCCGGACCCCCTCTCAGCCTCCTACAATATATTCTACAACAGATTCTTTGACCGTAATCATTTTATCTATCAATGTATGAGCTCCTGATTTGTGTATGGTCTTAGGCAGTACATGTAACAAGAGGACAGTTAACATGTGTTTAATTGTAGATCAAGACGTTAGAACGAGCATTTAAAATTATACACAATGTTTCAGGTAACTCTTAATCTTAAACCTCGTCGAAGGGTCACAGAATGTAAATAAATAAATGTCCATAACATTCACGTCGATTTGATGATTCCGTTATCGGTATGATTCACTGTCGACTACGGTAGGCCTGTAGGATGTTATGGTTGTGATCACACACGAATGGTTACCTAATGATTTCATACATGGATAACATCCCTGAACTTTAATGATACGTGAAAGTTCGGATTTACGCTCCGTCTGACATGTTTAGAGTATGAAGTCGCGGTCAGAACAGGGTATTATATGCTGAGTGGTACCTGACAAAGTCAAGGATTTATTTTGGGGCTGACTGGAACAAATGAGGCATTGTAAATTAAAATCCTTCAAGCTCTGTCATTTTGGTGAATTATTTGGATTAGGATCAGAGTGCTACTTACACATAATGAATTATATATATCTATACAATGTGTATCTATACAATGTACAATGTGTATATATACAATGTGTATATATACAATGTGTATATATACAATGTGTATCTATACAATGTGTATCTATACAATGTACAATGTGTATCTATACAATGTGTATCTATACAATGTGTATCTATACAATGTGTATCTATACAATGTGTAACTATACAATGTGTGTCTATACAATGTGTATCTATACAATGTGTATCTATACAATGTGTATCTATACAATGTGTGTCTATACAATGTGTATCTATACAATGTGTATCTATACAATGTGTATCTATACAATGTGTATATATACAATGTGTATCTATACAATGTGTATCTATACAATGTATATCTATACAATGTGTATCTATACAATGTGTGTCTATACAATGTGTATCTATACAATGTGTATCTATACAATGTGTATCTATACAATGTGTATATATACAATGTGTATCTATACAATGCGTATCTATACAATGTGTATAGATACAATGTGTATCTATTAAAATAACATTAGTGTCGGGTCCCTGTGAATGTCCAAAACACCAGTATTCCCAGATTTCCCTTATAAGTAACATGGGATGACCAGGTGTCCTATTAGAGGCCAGTCGGACTTTAATTAAGTCAACAAATGGAGAGAGACCATAATAGATTATAAACCTGATACTGTTATCGCCTTCAGCTCTGTTGTTATAAGGAAAATATCAACGTGTTTCTCGTCGCATTCATTTAACGTCATAGAATAAGATTTGTCAGGGAGACTAGAATGAGATGACATGTCAACGCTGATGTCAAATCAGGGCGGGGCAAACTACTAGCGACTAAAAAATTAAGGAAAGTTCCTTTACGTTGTCAACTAATGAATTAATTTAAAACAGAGATTTATATAGATCTCTGTTTAAAATGAACAATAAAACCAAGCCAAAAACAAAATCTACACTTATAAAGTTCTACAATCGGTGTATGTGTTCTTCATTCTCTATCTGATCCACGCAATGAATGTAACGTTGATGGTCTGATAGACTGCCCACCTGTCTCTAGAATATTAAAATTATCAATCAAATTAAGCTTTATGATTTTCGTCTCGAGGATATGTCTGATTCTAGTTTCAAACTAGGGGAAGATAATCTAGTATTATAATTAATTGGATCAATTCTAACAAAACTTGGGGGCTGGTGGCCAGTCTAATGTTCTGATAGGGACCTGTCACATTACGTACCAGCGGCATTTCACGAGAGCGCTCCCTAACACTTGGGTATCTGACATTTCACGAGAGCGCTCCGTTAACACTTGGGTATCTGACGCCCTCGAAAAGTATTTTTGGTAGAATATTGTTACCAATACACGGCCCATCTCAACACACATTATATATATATATTATAAACACCATGTGGGCCGTGGGTGGGTTGACGCCCTTTTATTCCGACGACATAATTGTCTGGAAATGAGTAAATTATATTCACAAGACATATTAGTTTGTGACTTTTTCTTCTTTGATTCTCGCCATTTTCTGTTTAGTTTTCCGTACCACATATTTGTCGATAAGCCGTTCGGAATGTTCATTTCTTTAATGCTGTAATATACACATGTAACATGTGGGGTTTAATTTTAACCTTTCCCCTAGTGAACATGTACCTCCAATGTTCGGTGACTCATTAAAACAACATACATATTTAAGACGGGTGTATAAACAGTCAAAGTCAAACGCATGGAAATACGTCAATGTCGAATACATTTCAATGGAACGAACACTCTCCTGAAATAAACATATTTTAAATGGATGAAACGCCACCCTTTCCTGTCCAAAACCTGTTTACCTGTGTCGTCACGACAACGCCCATATTAGCCACAGGTATGCGACGTTCACAAGTAAAAAATGCAACGTGCACGCGTAGGATTAAAGAATGGAATTGTATAAAAGTAATGAACCACATCAACGAAAGTATACTTCAAGTGCAAAGCACATTCATGGCCAGTAGTTCCAAGATAGGAGTTCTTGGGTGTACCAATAGATGACAAATTTCAATTTCTTTATTGACTGTAGGCCATACGGCCCATAAGTACATATTATAAACAAAACAATACATGATGATGGCATAGAACAGCAATGCTACAGTACAAATACAAAGTGGAGTACGGATTAAAGATATAAAGATCGGATTTTGTTTGCTTCAAATATAAATTTGCCTAAGCGACTTAATTCTTTGATATTTTGTACACTTAATAACTGTATTAATTTGAACATTGAAGGCTTTTGCCAATAGTATTTCTTAATGAGGCGTCTTCTTAAATTGGTATACTTATTACATATTAATACAAAATGGTATTCATCTTCTATCTCAGTCGTTGATTTACAAATTAAACAGTGTCTCAAATTTCGATCAATATTGTTAAAGCGGCCAGTTTCGATTGCTAAGGAATGCGCAGACATGCGTAGTTTTGATAAACATATTCTGAATTTCATAGGTATATACTTAGTTAAATAAAACTGAATAGAAAAATTATCCACAATATGTTTATATAAAACACATTTCGAGGACTTTTCTAATGCATCTCTCAAATACTGTTGGGCTTGGTCAAAAATTCTTTGTCGTATACAAGGTAAAATAGTTTCAGAGTTATTTGGTGATTGACAGAACCATATTTCGCCGAAACCTAAAGAGCATAATAACTCCTTTACACCGTGTACCCAATTAAAACATATTTATTTACGTCTGTCAACAAACTTACTCACATTTGAGAGCACACGAACATTGCATAGAGAAACTAAACCTTTCATTTTTATCAGATCGGGGTATGTACAATAATAGTTTGGAATTCATAACTGTCTAATTCGGTATACTAACTCGTAATTAGAGCTATATAAATAATAACACTCGTTACCAACACCATTAAAACACATAAATCCAATCCCACCATTACGAGGTATACATTTACCCATAGAAACGGGACTATGGGCTGTATTTGATGTACGGAATTTTACAATATATATTCGTTCTCCGTACATTCAGATTAACAAAATATCCTTCAATTTGAAATTTAGTCTTAAAAATGGAGTGCAATTATCCTATAGATGACACATCTACATCATTAAACCATTTCTGAATAAATTGACCCTGACGTCTCTGCTTTAGAATAAACTTTAAATTATCTTTAGTCAATGTACGTGTTTAAATTCCATACAAAGTTTTGATCTATATAAAAAATGACAGCTTTCCCATAATGTATCCGTTTAAAACTCGTGTTTTCTTTTTCAAGTAAGTGTTACATTAATCTATAAATGTCACTAGAAAAATTATTAGAAGAAATAAATCATATCAGAACGTAGTAATTCTACATTTAATTTCAATGCTTAAAGAATAACATCATAGACCTCAAAACTAACATACGTTCACAAAATTTCGATTGAATTTTCTCAATAGCATTTTTTTTCAAAACCCCTATTTTTCAGCTGAATATAGAAATATAGGTTGAACAAGAAAATAAAAAATCTTTAAATGTAAGTCCAGTAGCCGCAAACCCTTTTCTGGATTTGAGTTGATTTGAATCGAGTCATGGCGATGTCACCTAACTTTGTCCACTGCCCCGCACAGCAGGGTTGACCTGTTTTACGACGATTTAAATACTAGAAAACAGCTAAGCATTCCCATTAGCCCGTCTTTCCCATGGCCCTGACACCAGATTTGGACATGTCAGAATGTCCCAAGTTTTGTATCGGAGCCAGAGAAAGTTTTCTCACTTATATTTTCAATTCAATTCGGTTCAAATGTTATCGCACAATTCAAATTGGGCAATAACATTTGAATTACGTGATTTGATGGCAGTACATCTATACAAACATACGTACTAGACTGTACTGGACATAGGTCGGTGGTTTTTCTCCGGGTACTCCGGCATTCCTCCACCTTTAAAACCTGGCACGTCCTTAAACATGTTAAATGACCCCGGCTGTTAATAGGACGTTTAACAAACCAAACCAAAGTACTGGACGGCTCTCCTCAGTATTTAAGTCGGCACTCATTATTGTACGGTTCGTTATTTGATCGTTAGTCTAAGAAGCGACTAAATTAGGGATCGTACAAAAATGTATCTTCCCCCATTTGTTTGTAGGAGGAGAAAAGACAAGATCCCACAATTTTTTTCGCCTTTCATTTTTTCCCTCCTTTCTATTCTACTTTGTTTCTTTCTCCCCCTGACACTGCCTCACTTTTGGCCCTTAGCTGAGTGTTCGTCACTCTGAGGTAGGCATTTGGTTCTATCCACAGGCACTTGCATAGAAATGTGAATTTGATTATTATTATTATTATTATTATTTTGATATGGCAGTGGTATATGTACTGTCCGAAGTGTCCATACCACTGCCATATATATAAAAAAAATATCACATTTTTTCTATGCCAGCGCCTGTGGTTCTATCCCTTGGCAGAGACATTAAAATACCTCAGCGCTCAGCAGTTTTTGAAGTAGGACGACTGGTTCGCCCGTTGTCAGTATAATGTGACTGGGTGGAGTGGGACGACTGGTTCACCCGTTGTCAGTATAATGTGACTGGGTGGAGTGGGACGACTGATTCGCCTGTTGTCAGTATAATGTGACCGGGTGGAGTGGGACGACTGGTTCATCCGTTGTCAGTATAATGTGACCGGGTGGAGTGGGACGACTGGTTCGCCTGTTGTCAGTATAATTTGACCGGGTGGAGTGGGACGACTGGTTCGCCCGTTGTCAGTATAATGTTACCGGGTGGAGTGTGACGACTGGTTCATCCGTTGTCAGTATAATGTGTCCGGGTGGAGTGGGACGACTAGTTCATCCGTTGTCAGTATAATGTGACCGGGTGGAGTGGGACGACTGGTTAACTCGTTATCAGTATAATGTGACCGGGTGGAGTGGGGCGGCAGGTTCGCCCGTTGTCAGTATAATGTGACGGGGTGGAGTGGGGCGGCAGGTTCGCCTGTTGTCAGTATAATGTGACCGGGTGGAGTGGGACGACTGTTTCGCCTGTTGTCAGTATAATGTGACCGGGTGGAGTGGGACGACTGGTTCATCCGTTGTCAGTATAATATGACCGGGTGGAGTGGGACGACTGTTTCGCCTGTTGTCAGTATAATGTGACCGGGTGGAGTGGGACGACTGGTTCACCCGTTGTCAGTATAATTTGACTGGGTGGAGTGTGACGACTGGTTCATCCGTTGTCAGTATAATATGACCGGGTGGAGTGGGACGACTGGTTCGCCCGTTGTCAGTATAATGTGACCGGGTGGAGTGGGACGACTGGTTCACCCGTTGTCAGTATAATGCGACCGGGTGGAGTGGGACGACTGGTTAACTCGTTATCAGTATAATGTGACCGGGTGGAGTGGGGCGGCAGGTTCGCCCGTTGTCAGTATAATATGACCGGGTGGAGTGGGACGACTGTTTCGCCTGTTGTCAGTATAATGTGACCGGGTGGAGTGGGACGACTGGTTCATCCGTTGTCAGTATAATATGACCGGGTGGAGTGGGACGACTGTTTCGCCTGTTGTCAGTATAATGTGACCGGGTGGAGTGGGGCGGCAGGTTCGCCCGTTGTCAGTATGATTTGACCGGGTGGAGTGGGACGACTGTTTCGCCTGTTGTCAGTATAATGTGACCGGGTGGAGTGGGACGACTGTTTCGCCTGTTGTCAGTATAATGTGACTGGGTGGAGTGGGACGACTGGTTCGCCCGTTGTCAGTATGATTTGACCGGGTGGAGTGGGACGACTGGTTCGCCTGTTGTCAGTATAATGTGACCGGGTGGAGTGGGACGACTGGTTCATCCGTTGTCAGTATAATATGACCGGGTGGAGTGGGACGACTGTTTCGCCTGTTGTCAGTATAATATGACCGGGTGGAGTGGGACGACTGGTTCATCCGTTGTCAGTATAATATGACCGGGTGTAGTGGGACGACTGGTTCGCCCGTTGTCAGTATAATATGACCGGGTGGAGTGGGACGACTGGTTCGCCCGGTGTCAGTATAATGTGACCGGGTGGAGTGGGACGACTGGTTAATCCCTTGTCAGTATAATATGTCCGGGTGGGTTGGGATGACTGGCTCACCCGATGTCAGTATAATGCGACCGGTTGGAGTGGGACGACTGGTTCGCCCGTTGTCAGTATAATTTGACCGGGTGTTGCTGGATGCACTCCTTCAGTGAAGTGTTTGGATTATCTTCAATCCTCAATTTCACTTGTGCCGAACTTTATATGAACAACTTTTTCAACCTTCTTATTAGTTGCTACCGAACGATTTTACTATAATGCAATGTCTCGCACCTTCCGGTTGCAACATTTTTAAAGAAAGCGGAGTTATAATATCGACAGGTCCCCGTATTCCCTACCCCGAGATCCGTATATTACACCGTGTCCATAGGGACAAATATGCTGGAAAAGAAAATGTTGAAGGTTTAGTCCGATTGTTTTAGTCTTTGTAACTTGGAGTAGGCATTGACTGCCCAGGAATTCAAATAAATGTGTATTACATGTTTCGACACAAAAAGGTTAAAGTTGTCTATAGATTGGTTTTCTGAAAAGCCAGTCAAATTACCCTCACACTCCTGGGGTTGTGTATGCATGGGTCCATCTGGACAACTGACCTATATGCAAAATTTCATTCTGATAACGAGGTCGGTCAGCCTCCTACGTCACAGGTTCACTGCTGCCGAGATGATAGTATAACTAACGTTATAAACACCCAAATATGTGTCACATTAAATCACTATTTACACACTATCTACCAAAGGTTTTGTGATGTGGGAATACTTTACATTAATATATTGGGTTACAACAGTGAATTGGTTACATGTACTCCAGTGATGATCCCGTTATTCATTAAAGAGGCTTACCGGCAGACGGACCGGTAAACGGCACATCCCCGATCACTAAACAAACTTCAGTACACGTTTCTATGTGACAAAATTAGAGGCTTTCCGACTTTATTTCTTGAACACAATTACAGAATATTTATTTAAAAGACGTTTTAAAACTCAACCTGAGAGGGAAATGTATGGAATATAACGGCAAATCTTCTTTGTAAATCGCCGCTGCCTTTGAAGTTATCACTGTGCGGCACTGTGCACGTGCTTGTTTCTTTGATGTGTCAATCAAATTAGACTTATTGCGGGTTGCGATTAAATAATATTTAAAAATGAGGTTTTAATATCACTTTTCAGCGTTTTATAAGGAAAATAAAATGAAAAACTCAACAATTCCAACAATCTGTCATGTGTAAAAAATCTTTTTCTATTAGCCAATTTTTCTGATCTCTCTGCGGGCAAGCCTCTTTAACAAGGCTAGGAAAATTAATCACCGTAAAAAGACTGCACAAGTGAGATCATTTTGTCACCTCACTGTATAGTAGACCAGAGATGTATATATCACATACAGTGGAACTTCGTTAACTCGAACTCGGAAAACTCGAATACCCCGCTTAACTCGAAGTACTTCGGCAGTCCCTGACAAATTCTCTCTTTATCATAGTAAAAAAAAATCGGAAAACTCGAAAAACTCGGATAATACGAAGTGAAAATTTGGTCCCAACAATAAAAATCCTACTTAAAATGATCGAATAACTCGAAGTATCATTTTTGTGTCCCAACGATCGGTGGTAAACGCCGACATTTTTTCAACATCGAAATTCCGTTTGTATCGGCACTAGGCCTACAATTCTACCGATTATAATACGCGATTATAAGTGTTTCATAAATTCATGAAAGAAATTGTCGGTGGAATCTTATAACAACAACTGTCGGTGATAAACGGTACTGTTTTACTTACATCAGGTAATTTCCTAAGGCGGTCGCCGATAATAGTACACACGATAGTCAACAACTCATCTACCCGCTCGCTGAAGCGGAACTAATCTCCGACACGCCGGTAGATCTACTCGGCTGATGTTTTCACAGGTGTAGAAATGAAACAGTCACCGGTGCCTATTAAATCTGTAAACTGCTGAAACAATAGCGTAATTACTGCCGAGGTATTCAGAGTACGACTGTAACGGTCAGTGCGGTCTATTAAATCGGATAAAACGACAACTCAGTTACAGTAACATTTTATACGCACATGCGCAATACCAACTTCCTGTGCTAATACACATGGAAATGGCGTGGTTGTCGGTAAAACGTAAGTTGGACTATCAAACACTATTTTATATGTCCAATATAAGGTAATGGTTCTGTTACGTTTTACATACAATCTGTGTTAAATTTAAACGGTTATTTGATATAAAATTAATAAATTGTTATTCGGCTGAATTCCATTTTATCGTTATTCCTTTTGCAAACATGACATGAACACCATATCGTTATTGAACTTGAAGTGACTAAGTGAAAGAAACTTTATCGAGACTGTATATCGGCAAAACTACACCAAACTACGAGTGATAGAACGAAATATTACTTATACATTTACATGTATTGACCAGTCTTTACACTGAACTGATGAGTGACAGAGCGGAGTTATAATGATTATATAATGTTGACAAATATTGACCAAACTTTGCACCAAAAATGACAACTCGCTTAATTCGAACACTCGGATAACTCGAAGTTTTCTCGTGGTCCCGTCGACTTCGAGTTAACGAAGTTCCACTGTATGTGATATTTACATCTCTGAGTAGACCTATAGTATATATGCCATTGTTTGAGTTTTTAAAATAAAAAAAAAAAAAAATGATGGGTGTTAATAGTAAATTACCAAGGTTATGATGTCCGCTGGTCTACTATTTCGATTATACAATTACAGACATGAGGTGTGGAAAGAAAATCTAAACATGTAAGATGATAAAATCAGGACAATCACTGTCATTGCTTTCAATGTTTACAAAATAATATGGGGCTCTTTGAAGTTTCTCTCTATAAATGCATATAACGAGGCATATTCTAGCCTAGTCATATTGGTGAGGTGAACCAGATGACGCGTCGGACCACGTGACCACCTAGCTCATTAATTTTTTTTTCAGCCAGCAGCAATATCCCCCTACTGGCCTAAAATAGATAAACAGCTTTGTAAGGCGAGGTGGAAACCTGTGTCAGCCAACATTTATGGGGTCGGGCTAACAGAAAATGGAAAAATACCCTATATGTCGAAAACCCTTTTTAAGTTCTTTTATATTTTCTACTTTGAGTAACTGAATACGTTTAAACATACAAGGGTATTTAAAATGATATGTTTTAATCAAATCAATACGAATGTCTGCGTAACATTTTCACAACATCAAATATATTTCCTTCATAACCTTCATAAAACATTCTTTAAGGAAATTATCAAAAAAGATGTTGTTTAAATACATAACTGTTAAATTGATCAGAACAGTTACTGATTTCTTCAAACATTTACCCAAGACTGACAGTTCAAAGTTCCTGATTTAAATAAAGAATTCAAGGATCTTTAGTTTCCAACATGTCATCGTAACATGCTTTGAGTAAAAAATTATCTGACACTTTAATTTCAACCAATATTTAAAAATTCTTGATTTAATATGTACAAGGGAAATCCTCAAAGTTCGATGTACAAAAAAAAACATGTATCGTCTTAGATAAAAAAAATTCAGCTCTGTGATTACGTACTATCTAATTAAATTACATCAGGATGAGACAACAGTATTTCAAACTACTGCATTTGTATCAAATCTTTATCTTGCAAAATTAAGAAATGGATATATTTATGTTAATATTACGTCAGGAAAGGGTAAAACATGTTCTTAAAAGTGTACAAAATCTTATCAAATTATGCCAAAAATAAAATGGTTAACAAGGCTAGGAAAATTAATCACCGCAAAAAGACTGCACAAGTGAGATCATTTTGTCACCTCACTGTATAGTAGACCAGAGATGTATATATCACATATGTGATATTTACACCTCTGAGTAGACCTATAGTGTATATGCTATTGATTGAGTTTTTAAAATTAAAAAAAAAAAAAATATGACGTGATAATAGTAAATTACCAAGGTTATGATGTCCGCTGGTCTACTATTTCGATTATACAATTACAGACATGAGGTGTGGAAAGAAAATCTAAACATGTAAGATGATAAAATCAGGACATTCACTGTCATTGCTTTCAATGTTTACAAAATAATATGGGGCTCTTTGAAGTTTCCCTCTATAAATGCATATAACGAGGCAGATTCTAGCCTAGCCATATTGGTCATATCTAATGTCCGGAAGGTCTGGAGTCGGACTAACAACATGTATCTTGATAACCATCGGGAATTAGCTAGGATTCCCAATATCCTCAACCGACTTCTCCATATACATGTGCATTAAATGGATTATATATTTATATATGAACCGTGGAAATGCATGCAAAGTCGGTGTGCTTAGAACTTAAGAATCACCATGGTTCACAGCAACTAGTGACGTTTTCTTCAACAAAATCGGAATGGATTTTCATAATTGTAAGTTGTAACAGACGACACATTTTCAGCCTTTCAAATACAGTATGGCTGTATTCGGGCCTTATGAACGATGCCCATGTGTACTATTAAAACACGGGGACCTGAGAACTTGTTACAGTCTACGTGTATTTGGACCTTCCCTAGTGTGTATCACAGGAGGTTCACTTTTTGTCAGTTGCGAGTTGCGAGTTACAAAATGCGAGTTGCGAGTTGGAAAATGCGAGTTGCGAGTTACAAAATGCGAGTTGCGAGTTACAAAATGCGAGTTGCGAGTTGGAAAATGCGAGTTGCGAGTTACAAAATGCGAGTTGCGAGTTGGAAAATGCGAGTTGCGAGTTGCAAAATGCGAGTTGCGAGTTGCAAAATGCGAGTTGCGAGTTACAAAATGCGAGTTGCGAGTTGCAAAATGCGAGTTGCGAGTTGGAAAATGCGAGTTGCGAGTTGCAAAATGCGAGTTGCGAGTTGCAAAATGCGAGTTGCGAGTTGCAAAATGCGAGTTGCGAGTTACAAAATGCGAGTTGCGAGTTGCAAAATGCGAGTTGCGAGTTACAAAATGCGAGTTGCGAGTTGCAAAATGCGAGTTGCGAGTTACAAAATGCGAGTTGCGAGTTGGAAAATGCGAGTTGCGAGTTACAAAATGCGAGTTGCGAGTTGCAAAATGCGAGTTGCGAGTTACAAAATGCGAGTTGCGAGTTGCAAAATGCGAGTTGCGAGTTGCAAAATGCGAGTTGCGAGTTACAAATGCCTTATTTATGTTTTTTTTTAAAAAGTGTTGGTCTTTAAAACATACATCCCCAGAAAGCATGTGATTGTCATCGTATATATTGATATATTGAAGAGACCATTTATTACAATAATATAGCGATAGTTTCTGATTCAGATAGAATATATAACCATGCAAAGGTTATACTGTACAAATGTTTAACTTTTGTGTCACAAATGCAACGTGTACTGTACTGTTTTGGGGCCTACTGAAGCTACGCATTAACCGAGCGGCTTCGCGCAATAACCATCATAATTATCGCGAAATGAAGAACGTTTAACGATCAATTAACATTGAATTAAATAAAATTCTATTATTTTACTTACTTATAAATGGGCCATTGTTCAGGCCGCCGTTGTTACGTATCACATTTACGATGGATGTGTTTGTGTCTAATGATTTCACTCTGCCGAGATTTTCGCCGATATTGACTCGAATAGTTCGAACTCACGCTTATTTTCTGAAGCATAATTTCGAATAATTCGAACCGGTTCGTCAATATTTATTTAATTTTGTTCGAACTAATCGGAGGTTTACCGTACATCGTAGTTAGTAAACTACTATTTGTAACTAGGAAATGGCAGTCGTCGTCGCTAGTCATTTTCTATGAAACATACATATACATTTACTAGCACCGTGCCAGAAGTGTAATTTTTTTTTTAATGCATTTTCCACCTTTTATTTAGTGTTAACTTTTATTGTTTCATACAGACAAAATACAACAAATATCGCTTCAGGACTGAACAGGATATGGACTGTACCTTTACTGAGAAACAATAACGTTTCAGAAAATACATCAATTACAATGAATTGAACTCTTGTTGCATCAATAATTTATTCTATTTTATCAAAATGTATAGCCAGGATTTGCGTGATAGTTTGAAAATATGGACGGTGTATACCATTTTACTGCCTAAATCTTCTGCTGGATTTTATATACAAAATGTACTTTGTATGTATTGTGTTTGTTACCGTGCCGCTAACGATTGCTCTTTCTCCATATTAACAAAATGAAAATATGAATTTTCAAATTAAGAGCAAAAGACAAAAGTTTTCCGAGAATACAACATGCGGATGTGAAAATCTAGAGGATATTTTTCAGATTAAGATAAATTCTACCTATAGTGTTTCACCTATTGTTCGCCTGTACAGAACCGATGTTTACACTGTCTCTGTTCTTGATACGAATGAAATTATCTTGAGGATGAATCATTTTATGTCTTTATGTTCAATAATTAAAAGCTATTGACGCTATGAGTTGTATCTAATAATTCAGAAACGATTAACGATGATTCGTGTATTGTAAGATATACAACTCGGATTCGGATATTTTGCATTTAAATAAATAACGAAGGCCGCAGTTATTTCTTAAAATTGCAAAATATCCGAATCCGAGTTGTATATCCTGCATATCCTCGATTAATAGTAAATTGTGTTCAGGATTGTGCATAGAGTTTTTGTCACATGTCGACTCCCTATTTTTCAGGTTTAACTGATTTCCATATAAGGACATAAGATAATTTACTTCACGTTCTAGTAACCAATGATACATTGCATTTATTTGCTGCTAAGAGTCTGCTAAGAGTATATCTTTTTCCCGGTTTCGGAGAATACACGGAGTATATGTTGACAGGTTGTCTGCCTCGTGCATTGGCAATAGCCAATCAGATAGGGCCATGGGTTAGGTGTAGATCGGGTATAGGTTGGGTAGTCATTCTAGCTCAGAACGTCGCACATGTAGTACGGCAAAATGGAAATTTTGCATACAGTAGATATATTGCATTTATAGAGGCATGTTTGGGTGTCGCTAAATGGTTAGAAATCCCAGCTAAAAAAAAAAAAAAAAAAAACTTAAGCATTGTCGGGCTGGTACACCTTCTATTCTCCTATAAATAGGTTTCAGTTTGGGTGGCGCGCTTGGTTTTTTAGGATTTTAATGCGACAACCTGTGAGAGGGAATGAGAAGGAGAAACATTGAGACGTGTCTAATGTACTTTACTTACGATTTTTGAATAAACGCCGTCTCCGTCCGTACTAGCGGTCGAGCATATGTGTTGATTTTTGATATATATATATATATACATATTGTATGTATATATACGTGTAGGGAGTATATAGAGGACCCGCTTTTATCAGCAGAATTCTCATATAGTTCTTATTTTATTTTCATTTTATTGGCTTTGCATATACACTGTACCTATACAAGTCTCTGATAAAAGTAATTGACATAATTTTTAATAAGTATAACGGCAGTGTAATTGCTTATAACATAAATGTTTTATCATGGCCTTAGCTATGCTTATACAGACATATGGGCGTGATATTCTGCAAAGGTAAGTGTGTTTACTGGTGTAACATACAGGTAACGGTACACGTGTACAGGTGACAGCTCCAGCGTCTGACCTGGATTCAGGATTCAGTATTTAGTTCTAGATGGTTATTATATATACGAGACATATTGAACAATACTGGTTTTAATGATATATGGTTACTTCAACATTCTTGTACAAGTAATAGAGAATATCTTAAAATAATCATTAAACAAAGACTTCAAGATCAATTTGTTCAAAAATGGTTTAATGAAATTGATAGCTCCTCACGAGGACAAGTATATTCTTTGTATAAATCTCAGTTTAATTTTGAACCATACCTATTGAAATTGAATCATAACGACCGAAGATATTTGTGTAAATTTAGATCTTCTAATTTAAAATTTCCTATAGAGACAGGGAGATGGAATAACGTTCCTCGCGAGGAAAGGTTATGTCCTCTCTGTACAAACTGTGTTGGTGATGAGTACCACTATCTATATGTCTGTAAAAATGATTCTGTTGTAGCACTACGAGCAATTTATATACCAAAATATTATTATATTAATCCTAATTGTGACAAAATGAAAGGAATGTTCTCTATATGTAATTCAGGTTTGTTAAGTAAAGTAAGTCGTTTTATCCAAAGAGTAATTAAGCTTTTAAGTATGTAAAGAACATTAGAATAATTCATGATTTGTATGATTTATCTTGATTTGTCTATTGATTACTTTGTCCATCCAATAGTTCTCTTTTTCCCCTTTATGACCTCTTGTTACATATGTATATATGTCATGAGTGAACCAATAAAATCTTGAAATCTTGAAATCTTGACCGGGTCCACCCAGCCAAACTCGGTCAGTCGTCACTGATGTGTGTTTGTGTCCATGTTTCTGGTAACATACAGGTAATGTGTACATGTGTATATGACCGGTCTTCCTGAAGAAGTCGCACAGTGGGAAGTTCGGTTAGGGGATACACTTCACTGTTTAAAATGATAATCTCAAAGAAAACAGTAAGCACAGGTGTCCATGTAATTAACAATGGGTGACTGGACAGGTGTGAAAGAAGACTGGCACTTTCGGAGTGAAACGGAGGAAAGCAACTCTTAAAGATGATAATTACTGTATATTTTAGGAAATCCAAAGGAAGAACGCTGATATTTTTATATAGTTTTTATTATTACCGTATATAACACCTCCGAAGGCAATTGTTGAATAAATATTTTCTTTCTCTGTATACCACTTTCGGTAAAGATAAGATGAATCGAGGGTTTCTTTGAAAATGCGAGTTGCGAGTTGGAAAATGCGAGTTGCGAGTTACAAAATGCGAGTTGCGAGTTGCAAATGCGAGTTGCGAGTTACAAAATGCGAGTTGCGAGTTGCAAAATGCGAGTTGCGAGTTACAAAATGCGAGTTGCGAGTTGCAAAATGCGAGTTGCGAGTTGCAAAATGCGAGTTGCGAGTTGCAAAATGCGAGTTGCGAGTTACAAAATGCGAGTTGCGAGTTACAAAATGCGAGTTGCGAGTTGGAAAATGCGAGTTGCGAGTTGGAAAATGCGAGTTGCGAGTTACAAAATGCGAGTTGCGAGTTGCAAAATGCGAGTTGCGAGTTGCAAAATGCGAGTTGCGAGTTACAAAATGCCATTATTAATGTTTCTTTAAAAAAAGTGTTGGTCTTTAAAACATACATCCCCAGAAAGCATGTGATTGTCATCGTAGGCTTCATTTTATCGCTAAAACTTTGTGCAACCGACATTGTTTTCTTGTGTACTTTCACATATATACGTAGAAAAACATAGAAATGTTTTTTTAATAATCAGTAGTCATAAAGTCTACTTATATCTGTATTACTTCGGTTACTGAATTCAACATAACGTTACAGTAAAAAAGTCTATCACAGAGTTAGTATCATGGTTGTATCTGTTGTATCATGTCAGGAATTTTGATTTGACATGTAATGAGTCGAAATGACTTCCACAAGCCGGAATTAATTATTGTTAAGTGAAAGTAGAAGTTTCTATTGTATCAGTTAACAAAAGATTGTCACACCTTACCATTGGGTGGGGCGTACAGTAGTTGTACTTATTGTCTCGTTCACTTTCTTTGTAAATCAATTCATTTGAAAGATTACGTGAGCGGGTGTTGACCCAATTAGGTCACAAGCATCCTTTAAGGAAGAGGAACACATGGGTTCATGGCAATCCAAGGTGCTCATTCAGCCTCTCCTTACATTAAAATGACCGCTGTCCTCGACGCTTGACTGGGGAAATCCTTGAGACATCAGTGTATAAAAATCACTCGTCGCACATATTTTTATCGGGAGATTTTTCACGAAGCCGGAAACAACCAAACTACAAAAACGTATACTATACTACACTACACATAAACTACACACATGGCCGTTGTTTACATTCCGTGTATACGTGAACTTGCCTTAGCATATATTTCAATATATTAGCAAACTTTTCTCGTAATAACTGCCGAATATAATCAGACACAGAACTAAATACATGTACTTAATTTTAAAATAAATCAATATTAAATATGCATTAAATGTTGAAAAAAAATCTTTTAGAAATGACCAAGAAAAATTAAATTGTATTATTCTTTAAAACATAACAACATGTGAATAAAATTAATTTTGTTGATTCGAACCCAGAACCTTCGGGTCACTAAAGCGATGGTTCTACCATATGAGCTATACGGACTTATATCTAGGAGAGGCTCATGTAATCAATTTTAGTCAGTCTGGTTAATGCGAAAATTGAAATATTTTATCACCTACTTTTTTTTCAATTTTAGATACCAGGGCATCGGATGACCACTCTTTAAAAATCGGATTTTAGTTTGTTTTGGCACATAGCTCCGCCCATTTGTTTATTACCAGTTTATAAGTTTTAGCGATAAAATGAAGCCTACGGATGACAATCACATGCTTTCTGGGGATGTATGTTTTAAAGACCAACACTTTTTTTAAAGAAACATTAATAATGGCATTTTGTAACTCGCAACTCGCATTTTGCAACTCGCAACTCGCATTTTGCAACTCGCAACTCGCATTTTGTAACTCGCAACTCCCATTTTGCAACTCGCAACTCGCATTTTGTAACTCGCAACTCGCATTTTGCAACTCGCAACTCGCATTTTGCAACTCGCAACTCGCATTTTGTAACTCGCAACTCGCATTTTGCAACTCGCAACTCGCATTTTGCAACTCGCAACTCGCAACTCGAAGAAAAGAAACCCTCGTATCACAGGGACCTGAGAGTTTGTTACAGTGTACGTGTACTTGGACCTTCCCTAGTGTGTATCACAGGGACCTGAGAGTTTGTTACAGTGTACGTGTACTTGGACCTTCCCTAGTGTGTATCACAGGGACCTGAGAACGTGTTACAGTCTACGTGTATTTGGACCTTCCCTAGTGTGTATCACAGGGACCTGAGAGTTTGTTACAGTGTACGTGTATTTGGACCTTCCCTAGTGTGTATCACAGGGACCTGAGAACTTGTTATAGTATACGTGTATTTGGACCTTCCCTAGTGTGTATCACAGGGACCTGAGAACTTGTTATAGTATACGTGTATTTGGACCTTCCCTAGTGTGTATCACAGGGACCTGAGAACTTGTTACAGTGCACGTGTACTTGGACCTTCCCTAGTGTGTATCACAGGGACCTGAGAGTTTGTGACAGTGTACGTGTCTTTGGACTTTCCCTAGTGTGTATCACAGGGACCTGAGAGTTTGTTACAGTGTACGTTTACTTGGACCTTCCCTAGTGTGTATCACAGGGACCTGAGAATTTGTTACAGTCTACGTGTATTTGGACCTTCCCTCGTGTGTATCACAGGGACCTGAGAGTTTGTTACAGGGTACGTGTACATGAACCTTCCCTAGTGTGTATAGTACACTTTCAGATGTTTTGGTATATAAACACCGAGGAGTGTTATTTTTACCAGATTTTAATCAAGCCCCCAAAACTTCTGAAAATTAGTTATACACACTGGAGAAGGGCCACATACACATCGACTGTGACGAATTCTCATGTCCCTGTGACAAAAACTTAATTATAATTTCCGCTATCGAAGGTATAATCAAGGTAGGCTGTTTACCTAGACGTTATACAATCTACGAGATATCGATTCTGATACATTCACGGAATCACAGCCCATCGAGGTGGAAACAGGCAGACACCTGAGTGAAAGCTACTATACAATATTATGGACATGACTAAATTCAATTTCAGTCACTCATTCTGAAAGGGCGGAGTCCGAGTATTCTGCGGAGATAATTGATAAGTCACTCGTGAACAAGTTCAATTTGTGGAGAACATCAATTTCATCGGCGTATAGTTTCTCTAGTGTCCCCAAATAATAGTTTCTCTGGTGTCCCCAAATAATAGTTTCTCTGGTGTCCCCAAATAATAGTTTCTCTAGTGTCCCCAAATAATAGTTTCTCTGGTGTCCCCAAATAATAGTTTCTCTGGTGTCCCCAAATAATAGTTTCTCTGGTGTCCCCAAATAATAGTTTCTCTAGTGTCCCCAAATAATAGTTTCTCTGGTGTCCCCAAATAATAGTTTCTCTAGTGTCCCCAAATAATAGTTTCTCTAGTGTCCCCAAATAATGGTTTCTCTGGTGTCCCCAAATAATAGTTTCTCTAGTGTCCCCAAATAATAATTTCTCTAGTGTCCCCAAATAATAGTTTCTCTGGAGTCCCCAAATATACTGTGAAACCCTCTCCTGTGGTTTGTGATGCATAGGTATATAACACACAGCAGAAACAATATGCCGCAATACATACAATCAAAACGAAAAATATCCAACATAATATTCATTGCTAAATATTTAGAGTGAAATATAAATTCCACTTACCATCTAACTGAGTATCCACGTGGTCGTGTTTGTAACAGTTATGGAAATCGAGATCCCTACATTTCCCGTACCGCCACAGTCCCAGGGAATGGGTTCCATCATCTGCCCAGTTTGGGGCTATAAAAACCACAATATGAAGGATTGCGCTCCCTAAAAGGGCCACGCCAGCTATAAAGGGCATACTAGCCGCTCCAAACACACCCATAGTTGATCCGTGTTAAAATGTGACTAGATCATCCGACAGTAGCCAAGGACAGAATAGCTACCGTCCAGCGATGTGAAGTGGCAATATCTAATGTAGGATGATTAAACCTGTTCGAACCACGTGACTTTAGGCCTGCAGGTAGACACAGTGTATATGTAAAATTGTGTGAAGTCATGCATGTCCACCACTACATCACCCAGTGATAAAACAATGGAGTTACATACTACGATTGTATTAGTTTTACGTATGTAGTACGTACATGTGTTTTACCTGTGTGACTGAACCTAATTATTGTAACTGATATACATAATTGTACGTATGTTACACCTGAATCACTGAGCACAAGTATAAACATTTCATACAAATATATTATATATCTATCAAAGTCCCCATACGATATTATATTATATTATATATATCAAACTCTCCATATGATATTATAGTATATTATATATATCAAAGTCCCCATACGATATTATAGTATATTATATATATCAAACTCTCCATATGGTATTATATTATATTATATATATAAAAGTCCCCATACGATATTATATTATATATATCAAACTCTCCATATGGTATTATATTATATTATATTATATTATATATATCAAAGTCCCCATACGATATTATATTATATATATCAAACTCTCCATATACTATTATTTATAAAAAAAAACCTATATATAAGCTAATCAACGTTTGAAATAAACTATTAAACTCATTTAACAAATTCAATATGACAAAAATCTTCGCGAGAAATCTACATAATATGTTTTCTAATTAAGATTGACGTTTCTAAATTAGCTAAAACATAGCTTGCCAATGTCAAAACCACAACACAGTCCAGTCTCTGTCCAGACTAACGGCAAGTGAAGACTAAGAGACATTTACCAGTCCACACACGACCACTTACACAATATAACTCGAGCACGGCGACTTGGCAATGACAGAAACCGAATGAATGCGTTCCGCTCCTAGCAGCTTCACCCAATCGTGTTATAAATTACGGAATAGGACCAATATAAAAAAAATAACTTAGTTGATGTCATTAAAAATAAATAAAAAATCTCGTATATACGAGTTAATTTCTCGTAATAACGAGTTTATTTCTCGTATATACGATATTAATACGAGATTACTTCTCGTATATACGAGATTATTTCTCGTATATACGAGATTATTTCTCGTATATACGAGTTTCTTCCTCGTAAATACGAGATTATCTCGTATATACGAGAAAGAAACTCGTATATACGAGATTTTTATTTATTTTTTAATGATACCAACTAAGTTTATTTTTTTCATTGGTCCTATTCGGCTTCCGTATTGAATCCTTGCTCTTATTATACTTTTTTGTCTGACTTGCTGTCATTTTTTTAATGCTACCTTAATCAAGTGGAATTCGCTGCAAAATATCTTTTAAATCAAATAATGATATCATCACTTCGTTATAGCGACATCACTAATATTCGTTATTATGATATCTAACAATTTCGTTATAGAGATAGGAATCTAAATTCCAATCACTATGGTATAGATTATTTTACTAGTAAGAAAGAAACGACAATATCAGATCAATAAATAAGTATAAAATGAGTAAAAAATAAATATTACATACATTTGTATGTATATGGGTAATTTTATCTTATAGATATTTTTGACATGTTCACATCATCATCAATTGTCCTTATTATTTTTGGTAATGTACAATGTATATTCATTTCATCATTTATGTTATATGGGACAAGACGGATTGGAAGTTTTATACTTGTGTCTATACACATTTTTGTTTTGACAAATAAAATAGGTCTAAACGAAAAATAAAAAATCAAATTTTCAAAACACTATGCCTAACTATATATTTCACTATTGATCATGACAATATTAGATTAAAACATATAGATAAAAGTAAATAAAATTAGAAATTGTTTTCTAAATTCAACGTACTAATTATATATATTATTATTAATAATGACCTGTGCGTTCTCCATTTCGTGTATGATTAACAAAAAATATTACTAATAACTAAGCCTGAAACAGACACAAGAATGTTACAATTATTCTACAAGAACTGATCTATACAGTAATTATATGATAATCTAAACAAATCTAGAAAAATCAATTTATCAAAAAATCAAAAAATTCAAAAAATTCAAAAATGTATTTATGTATTCGAAGTAAACCTGTACTAATCAAACCTGATTACAGCTACAACTTTACAAGAATTTTACAATTCTACAATAACTTAATTGTCTATACAAATCTAAAAAACTTACAAAGTTAATCAATATGAAAAAATTAAAGTCTAACTAATGTACAACTGCTTTACAGTGAAAAAGTAAGAATTTAAGATTCTGTTATTATGCCAATTTAAATGCTAATTCAAATGACGATAATCAGATATATATTTAAAATATAAATGAACAAGAGCTGTTGAAGAACAGCATAGCTCGTCTCGCAAATATTTGTCAATAAATAATTAAAATACATTAATTGGAATGGTTTCGCAAATTGCATTAATATTTATATTGTTTACTTGATCAGATTATGTTTTGTGAATTCATGCAATTTTCAAAACCATACCAATTTATATATATATAAATTATTGATTGGCAAACATTTGGGAGACAAGCTATGCTGTTGTAGATTAAATGAAGATATTAAACACAAATGTAATTGCTTTTGGCCATATTTCTTGAATTTTTTGACAACATATCCTAATGAGAGTTGTCTCCCTTGAAAAATGTGGACCGGTATAAATTGTCTATTGTGACGTTTTCATATTGTTTTATATTCAGTTTCACCCCAAGAAAGGATAGTGTAACTCCATAGGGACTCTTTTACCAAATATCAGCGCCCTAGTACAATCATAAAGTGATGTGTTAAAAAGCTTTCAACATTTGCACGAAAAAAATTTTTAAATGTGTTTTTTCCTCAAAAAAATATTTCAGTTTAACTCAGGAAAGGGATAGTTTAACCCCCACAGGGAACCTAATGCCATGTATAACTATGCCTTTCAACACTCACAATATAAACTTAACACAAAGTCCAAAGATTTAAAAACAAAAACAAAAAAACACAGATTTAAAAAGAAAAAATACATTTTTTTAAAGTTTTACTCCAGGAAGGGATTGTCTTACTCTATAGGGACTCTATTGCCAAATATCAGCACCCTTGTACAATTATATAGTGATGTATTAAAACCTCTTAACACTTGTACCAAAAATAAAATTTCAAAATTCTGGTTATTTCCCAAAAAAAAAGTTTAACTCCGGCAGGGGATAGTTTAACTCAAGAGGGAGTCTATTATCAATTATCAGCACCCTAGTACAATTATAAAGTTCAAGTTCAAGTTCTTTATTACTTTAAGTCAGCTGACTTATCAGTTATAACATATATACAGAACAACATAATACAAAGACAACAACAGTTATACACGCGTACGCACACACTCGCACACACCGCCACACACACACACACACACACCGCCACACACACCATCACATACAGTGGAGAGTAAACACTAAGTCGCAGTAATCAGCTCAGATCTCCTTTTGTTTGCTTGTAACAAATACTTGCCAAGATTTCTTATTTCCGACAAATTCTCACACGTAAGAAGTTGAATTAATTTATACATGCTTGGATGTCTTACATAATATTTCTTAATCAATTTTATCCTTATGTCAATATAACAGGGGCATTTCAAAATGAAATGGAACTCATCTTCGACATCATTCAAGTCACATAATGTACATAATCTGTTTTGTCTTTCGATTCTGATATATCTGCCACACTCGATATTTAGCTTATGTGCAGACAATCGAATTTTACATATTTGCTTTAAATAAATTATATTTACAGATTTTGATAAGTAATACTGGAGACCAAAGTTACACACATATTGGTACAATGCTCCTTTCGGAGAAGATTTAATTTTTTCAAAACATTCTTGTCTAAATATGTCACAAAGACGTTCTTTTATAATATAAAAAGTGTTATTACTTACACTGGAAGATTCCCACACATTTCCAAGACCAATTCTGTATAATTCTTGTTTTACACTCATTAACCATATGTCATTATTACAAAGCATATCGTCATAGCATGACCTAAGTATACAATTTTCTACATTTCTCAGTTTTATCCAATATTTGAATATTCGAAATTTTCTAATAATTTGTAAGGGATATCTTCCCAGTTCATAATACACCATAACATTACTAGTTTTATTATGTAATCCTAGTATTTGCTTGCAGAATCTCACATGCAGTTTTTCAATATCCGGAGCGGTATGGAAGCCCCAAACTTCTGCTCCATAATTTAAAACACTATTTACATAAGTATCAAATACTGCTAATTTTGTTTCAATATTAAAATAATTTTTCCTGCAAACATTTAAAAGTGCAAACAATGCTTTTCTCCCCTGGTCAGCAACTTGCTTCTGAGTTTGTTTGAATTTCCCGTTAAAAGTGATGTATTAATACCTTTCAACACTTGCACCAAAAACTTAACGCAGAAATATTGTAAGTCCAAAAATTTGAAAATTCTGGTTTTTTCCCAAAAAAATCTTTTAGTTTAACTCCGGCAGGGGATAGTTTAACCCAAGAGGGAGTCTATTACCAATTATCAGCACCCTAGTACAATTATAAAGTGATGTATTAATACCTTTCAACACTTGCACCAAAAACTTAACGCAAAAAATTTCTAAGTCCAAACATTTTCAAAAATCTGTTTTTTTTTCCAAAAAATCTTTTAGTTTAACTCCGGCAGGGGATAGTTTGACCCCCACAGGGACCATATTACCATAAATTACTATGCCTTTCAACACTTGCACCAACAATTTAACATTTGGAAAACCAACGCCGACGCCGACGCCGGAGTGACAACATAAGCTCTCACTCTTCTTCGAAGAGACGAGCTAAAAATGATACTGGGCTGAAATGATTTAAAATAATGTAAATTAAACAGCGGTATTAATGTATTGTTTAAATATTTACACTTAATCTGAAAACAACCACAAATTAAATCAATGTGACACAAAATTTTACAAAATGTTAAAGTTTGATAAACTTTTTTTTCAGAAAATATAATTTAACAGTAATCAACGTACAACTGTTTTACAATTCCAGATTCAGTAAGTATTTACATGTATATGTCTGCCACGATGTTTATAATTCAAATATCAAATCAAAATGTGATGATTTTCCAAAGGGTGTTTAGTTTTATACACTATTTGTGAAACAGTTTGGCAATCACTAACAGCAGCTCATGATTTTCTGATCACCTAACAGGTGAATTGATTTACCTGTGTTCTCACACTGAGGCTATTTCTGTAGTACTGCACGGAGGATATCAACCATCGGTGGTTGTAGTTTTTATTTCATCCAAATGCAAAACAAGCATATAGGGAACAGTACAAACATTTTCATAATTATCATGACATAGACAAGCATAAGATGGCGGAGGACAATATTACCATCAATACCAGTGTCAATACTACTGTAATGAGATGTACAAGACATGTTGTAACTACATTGTGTTATCAATATACACTGTAAACTCACCAGTTTCAACTTATTGAATTAATATGACAAAACCGTGACGTCATACATAGTAACGATACGTCATAACGGATGACGTCATACTATATAAAAAGCTACAGAAGCAACAGTGACACTGATGAAAAATGATGAATCAATAATAACAACAAACTAAGATCAACTTAATTACTTGCAAGCAGGGCTTTTCTTTTCGCTGTAGCACGAAACAAATACTTACCCAACATATTCAAAATTTTAACACTTTTACTCGAGAATAATTCAATATACTTATACACACTTGGTCGACAATAAAAATACTTTTTGATGTATGTCGCCCTTAATTCGGAATATGCCGGACAGAGAAGTACAAAATGCACTTCATCCTCTACGTCATTTTTATCACAGACAGTACAAATCCTCTGATTTCTAGGGATGTTATTATAACGCCCAGACTCGATATTGAGACTGTGACACTGCATGCATACGAAATTGGCTTAATAACTTCTTAAGTATATGATTGATAGGTTTAATTAGATAGAACTGAGTACAGAAGGAATCCACAATATGTTAATACAAATAACATTTGGGGGATACATCAAAAGCATTATACAATTCTTGAACAAAAACACCATGAATACGTTGGTTGTATATTTGCAAAAAATGATTTTCATTTAAAACACATTGATTTTTCCAAACATATCCAAATCCTAAACTACAAAGTTCATACTTAATATGATAGACCCAATTAGTTTTACAATTAGGTTTTCTGCAATTCAATTCGACTAGAGCATCATAGCATGATTTCAAAATATAACTTTTTGATTTCAATATTTTTAACCAATATTTCATAACAGCTGTTTTACGTTGCACATACAATGAATATCTACCGGTTTCGAAAAATACCATAGAGGTATTGACTGTTTTTCTAACGTTAAGTAAATCCTTAAGAAAAAGGAGGTTAATTTTTTCTACTTGTGGCGAAACATCTTGCCCCCAAACTTCACACCCATAATTCAAAATACATGTAACATATGTATCAAATAAGGAGAGTTTTGTTTCCGTGTTAAGGTTAAAGTGTTTCATTTTTCTTTTTAATTGAAAATATGCTTTCCTGCCTTGAGAAGCTAAAGTATCTTGCGCTACAGAAAATCTGCCGTTAAAATTAAAAACCAAGCCCAGGTAACAAAACTTATCCACAATTTCTATAGGTTCACTATTGAACGTCCAGCTTTCACCAGGTAATATTCTTTTCTTTTTTCTAAAAATAGCAATTTTTGTTTTGTCTGTGTTAACTTTTAAATTCCACTTAGTAGTGTAAGTCTGTAAACAGTTAAGCATACGTTGGAGGTCAGTAACGTCCTCGGAGAACAAAACTGTATCATCTGCATACATTAACATAAACAGGTTAATCAACTGTAAGGAGTAACTTTGACAATCAGACTTTATAAATTCACTTTCCATATCATTTACAAATAAAGAATATAGTATGGGAGACAAAGATATCCCTTGTAATAAACCGACATGCAAATCGAACATGGCGGATAATTTACCATTAAGTTTCACGCACGAACGTACATTATCATAAATTGATGAAATAACATTAAGTAATCGCCCTCTAATACCACTTTTCCAAAGTTTCTGCCATAAATATCGATGATTAATACTATCAAAAGCCTTACTGTAATCAATAAAAACACAATATAGTCGTTTGTTCTGTTCTATAGAATTAATAATTAAGCTTTGTAATGCAAAAATCACATCTCTAGTACCAAACCCAGGCTTGAAACCAAACTGTGCATCGGTAACAATATCTTCACGAGCGCTCCACTTCAACAAGTGCTTATTTAACATAGACGAAAAAAGTTTAGCTAAATGACTAATTAATGTTATGCCTCTGTAATTGTTAACATTATCAATATCCCCCTTTTTGTGCAGGGGAATTATAACACCTTGAGCCCATGACTCTGGGAAATAACCAATTTGTAGCATGGTATTGAATAACTTTAATAAAACTGGTAGGACTATATTTCTATATTCAATAAAATATTCATTAAGTACCATATCAATACCAGCAGCTTTGCCCCTGGGCAGATCCTTAATTACTTCCAATATGTCATCATTACTAAAATCTACATCTAACTCGGGATATACGCACTCAGCATCATTACTACTTGTAATAACACTATTGTCTGTTTCACCCGCTAGATCTTTGAAATAGTTGAAAAAATCTGTTAATGATACATTGCCAGTCTTGGAGGTCTTATGATTTGAAAAATGACGATAAAACTCCCTAGGGTTATTACGTTTCAATAAATCCAGCATATTGCCTTCCATACTATTATATTTACGTTTCATCCTTCTCTCATAGACTTTATATTGTTTTTTGGCATGGGAGAGAGTAGTTCGGTTAGCCGAGGACCGCTCACTATTAAACTCAGATAAAGCTCTTTTATATCTTTAATACAAATTTCTACAACTGTTGTCAAACCATGGCTTATCCGTTTCCATTTTAACCGAAGTACCAATATGACAGGAACATGAACAATCAATAACTTTACTGTTGGAAATACAAAATTTACCAAACAATTTGCGTGTACATGCAACAAAATCATTGAGACATATATCGACACTTTCTTTCGAGCAATCAAGTGATTCAACACAGCTATGTATTAAAAGTCTGGCGTTAAATATATCACTCGTAACGCTACTACTGGCCTCATTTGACCATCTTACATTTGTTATAGTGGTATACGTATCATTACCTTGGCAACAGTTACATTGAAAGGTAGCTGATAAATCTAAAACAAGAAATATTGGTGCATGATCGGAGCATTCCGTAAAGCCACCTACTTCAAAACTTTTAATAGACGACATTGAACCATTATCCGTCAATGCGTAATCTATAACAGAACAGCCATTCGAATTAACAAATGTTAATTTACCATCCAGATCGCCAGAGGTACGACCATTTATAATTTGAACACCCGTTGTTTTACAAAGATGTAGTAAATAACGACCAAAGGTATTAACTTGTTGGTCCTCTGATGTACGTGTAACTGTACATGGATCCTGAGGGTAACTAATGAACCCCTCAAGCTGACGATGAACGCTATCATGCAGTAAGTCGATAGGTATAAAGTCCGGATCTATGCCGGTCCTACTGTTAAGATCGCCCATTACAAAAACCTTCCCTAATGAACTATAAGAGGCAATGCTGTTCTCAAGTACCGAGAATATATCCTCTTCGTACGAACGATAAAATACAGAACCCTCGGGAGGTAGATATACAAGCGCTAGATAAACACTTTTCTGGTCAGGAAATAGTTTACCATCAATTTTTACCCATACAATGCTGTCTAAAAGTACAGACTCAAGAGAAATGTAATTGTGTAACCATGGTTTGTATAAACATACTAATCCACCACCTTTACA
The DNA here is from genome assembly GCF_902652985.1 of Pecten maximus. Taxonomy (NCBI): domain Eukaryota; kingdom Metazoa; phylum Mollusca; class Bivalvia; order Pectinida; family Pectinidae; genus Pecten; species Pecten maximus. The sequence continues at coordinate 52,824,632 of NC_047017.1, forward strand.
TTTTGATCTAACAACAGGTTTAAAGCCTTTAAAACCTTTTACATTTAAATCATCCTTATCATCTAGCCAACATTCTGTTAGGCAAACAATGTCTGCTTCACTGAAGGTGGTACAAAAATCAGTGTTTTCGACTTTATTTATTAACCCTCTCTGAACGTTCCAACAACAAAGTCGTATAGAAGTATTGGCCTCCGCCAACCGCTAATCGGCTGATTTGACGTGAGTCTCATCTGATGTCTGTTCAGAAATAGGAGTGTAGGACAAAAGCCCCCCCGGACATTAGCCCCCCCGGACATTAGCCCCTAGGACAAAAGCCCCTCCGGACGAAAGCCCCCCCGGACATTAGCCCCCCCGGACAAAAGCCCCTTCATTATAAATTTAGCTGGTATACTTTATATAAATCTGTACTTTTGAAAAACAAAAACTGTATATATACTGCTGTTTTTATCTCTGAAATTTGGAGAATAATTGTGTGGAAAATGAAGGTCCTTGGTTCAATGTCAGAGCTGCATTATATGTCTGTGGTTAAACATCATAATTTATTTGTTCAAACTTTATATTATTAAGTAAGCTGAACATTTCAGGAAACGTACCTTTCTTCGTAAACATATAACCATCTACACATAGTTTCACTCCACCTTTGGCAGTACGTATGATCTCCATGCTGAACAAATTGTTACTGATTACACATAATTTCTGACCTCCTAATATACCGCAAATATTGATAATCAAAGAAATGCCTACAAAAACAATAAACATTTGATCCCTATTTGCAGTGTCTCAAATTATAACATAATAAGTACCTAACCAAACATGTTGCTCTGTGTTGTAATTTTAATTTTAGGAATGATTAAAATCAAAGAAACAATATAAAAACAATTTATACCTGTGCAAACATAGAAATTTCACTGTTGATACACATGAAGCCATTAATGATATATTTCCTTCGAGGAGAATACAACATCAATGAAAAACCTACCAAACACCTGTGTAACAGCTTATTGTTTATGTAACAGTAAAATCAATGAAAAACCTACCAAATACCTGTGTAACAGCTTATTGTTTATGTAACAGTCCAAGTAGTTGTTTACATTGCAGAAGCCACTGGTGACTGAAGTCACTTACATATATATGTAGCACTTAATATAACCACTGCTAAAACATATATTGTAATTTAAAAAAAAAAATGAATAAATAAAAGCATAAAAAATAAAAAAAATAAATATATTTTTTTTTATGAAGGGGCTTTTGTCCACTTTTTGATTAGTGTGAAGGGGCTAATGTCCGGGGGGGCTTTTGTCCTAGGGGCTAATGTCCGGGGGGGGGGCTAATGTCCGGGGGGGCTTTTGTCCGTACCTCCAGAAATAGGCAAGTTCAAGTTCTTTATTTCCTTGAGCCTTACGGCTCATCGGTTCAACAAATATATACATGTACAGAAATGATACAATACAAAAACCACACACTCGCATACACACACTCACACACAACCGGACTAACACATACATTGTACAACAGGTAGAGTGTAGAAGGACATTTTTTTTTTTTATACTAATAAAAAATCTGTTCTTTGTTTATTACTGTATTTAATATATTTTGCTAAATTTGAAAGATCTTTTTTGTTTACTGTTTCTAGAAGTTGAATAAATTTGTACATACTAGGTTTATTATAATAATATTTCTTAATAAAACGTTTTCTTAGGTCTAAATGAAATACACATTTAATAATAAAATGAAATTCATCTTCAATGTCTCCACTGTTACAATAGGAACAAATTCTTTGATTTCTTTCTAAGTTATTAAATCTACCAATTTCAATATTCAATTTATGTGATGACAGGCACACCCGTTGTCTGACATCTCGTAGTACCCGTTTGGTTATGTCCGTCCTTGCCTGACTTGACACTATTGTCTTGACGACCCGTGCTTGCTGGGGAACCTGCAGGGGAAAGCGGCGTTGAAGATTGTCGACGTCGCTTTGCTTCACGCCTATCACTGTAGTGTGTGCGAGTACTCATAGGTTGGTCAGCAGTAGAAAACCCCTGGGTGATCTCTACAGACTCTTCACCAGTGTATACTACTCCATCAACGTACATTTTGTCCCTCACAAACTTAACCTTGTGATTGAGTCTACGGCAACGGGAACAGACTATAACTCCCTTTCAACCCACCTTAACCCCTATGTAAACACCCCACCCTCACCAGAGTTGGTGTTCGGGGAAGACCCCGAACTGGTATGACACGTAAGTCTCGGAACAAATGTGAGCTAATTATCTCACCGTCTGTTCTGACAAATAATGTTTTGACTGCGAACTGTCAAAATCAGCTGGTAGAGCATTTTGTGCTTTATATACTAAATTCATACTAGCTGGTGGAAAGTCATACTCAGTTTTTAAAGGGTGTAGGACAAAAGCCCAGCCCCCCCCCCCCCCCCGGACATAAGCCCCCCCCCCCCCCCCCCCCCCCCCCCCCCCGGGACATTAGCCCCTAGGACAAAAGCCCCTCCGGACGAAAGCCCCCCTGGACATTAGCCCCCCCCCCCCCGGACAGAAACCCCTTCTTTATAAATCTAGCTGGTATACTTATAATTAAATCTGTACTTTTGAAAAATAGAAACTATATATATATATATATTGTTGTTTTTATCTCTGAAATTTGGAGAATAATTGTGTGGAAAATGAAGGTCCTTGGTTCAATGTCAGTGTAGCATTATATGTCTGTGGTTAAACATCATGATTTATTTTTTCAAACTTAATATTATTAAGTCAGCTAAAAATTTCAAGAAAGTTCTCCATGATCTTCCTAATATACTGCAAATATTGCTAATCAAAGAAATTTTTGACCTTCTAATATACTGCAAATATTGCTAATCAAAGAAATGCCTACAAAAGCAATAAACATTAAATTTTGAACCCTATTTACACTGTGTCTCAAATTATAATATAATAAGTACCTAACCAAATATGTTGCTCTGCGTTGTAATAAGTTTAATTTTAGGAATGATTAAAATCAAAGAAACAATGAAGCCATTAATGATATATTTCTTTTTAAGAGAATACAACATCAATGAAAAACCTACCAAGCACCTGTGTAATAGCTTATTGTTTATGTAACAGTTCAAGTAGTTGTTGTTGGAACCGGTTGTTTACATTGCCGAAGCCACTGATGACATATGTACGGAAGAGCATTAGGGCCATGAAGCAAAAATAAATAAATTTAGTAAGTCGAAATTTCGAGTTATTATCTCGAAAAAATGAATTTTTTTTTTGCTTCATGGCCCTAATGCTCTTCCGTATTATCCTATGTTGTGTTGCTAAGCATATCAAAATCTCCTTGTTGCTTAATCCTAAATTAAAGTATGTTCGAACCAGTGTTTCTTTGTCTTGCTCCATCATGCTTTAACTAAATAATCTAAGCTAAACCTGTTGAGTTATCTTGGAATTCCGAATTATTATCTCGAAATTTCGAGTTATTATCTCAAAATTTCGAGTTACTAAGTCGAAATTTCGAGTTATTATTTCGAAATTTCGAGTTATTATTTCGAAATTTCGAGTTACTAAGTCGAAATTTCGAGTTATTAAATCACTATATGAATCGTTTTTAAATCACTATATGAATCCCTGGTTGAACCTGTTTTATTATACGGCGCGGGTATATGGGGTATAAATACATATAAAGGGCCTGTTTCCAAAATGGCCCCTTCTCTAATTCAAATTTCCTGTCGGTGGTGCATTGCCCCTGCCTGTTGTGGTCACAAATCTATAAAGTATAAAGATTTAGGTCACTTGGTTTGTTTTTTATGGCTCCTCAAAGTTGTACCTTTCAGAAGCTGTCTAAGTGTTGATAAAATGTGCATGTTATGTAAAATATTAATGAAAATCTAATCAAATGATGGTCACCGTAAAGAATACATTCATGGCATGATTGTGACAAGAAATCATGTTTCCATCGCGCCATTTGGCTGTTTTATGGAAGAAACAATCTCAAAAATGCCATTTTCGATGATAACATTTTAGACACAAAAACTGTGTTTTTTTAGAGAATACACCCTTTTATGGTCGTTGGATGCAAACCAATTTCTATCCTATTAAACAGTACGTAATATGCTATTGATGAGAGGAAAAATCATCAACATGTAAGTGGTGGAACATTTTCAAATCTTGGGTTGAATTAGCCTATGGTTGAATTGCCGATTTTCCACTTTCTTTAGATAATTAACAAAAACACGAGAGTATTTGCTCGGTATGTTGAGAATATGTACACAGATATGAAAAAAAGTGAGAGAAACACTTTTTCATAAAAAAATCCAAGATAGCTACTTCACAAGTCCCCATGGTTGAAGACATTGGCTGACAAATAGACAGAAGAACAAACAAAACTAGATCAAGATCAAAACACGGGATTTCCAACTAGAAAATGATTGCAGACATGTTCTCGTTCTGAGGAGCCTTTTGTACGTTTTACATACGATTTCTCTTCGTTTTCTCTTCGCTTCCCTTTTTTAACCGATCAATTGACTTTCAACTCTATCTGTGACCTTGAACTTCGAAGGTCAATGTAAAATATGTGCATACCTTTTGTAGCCAGTCATTAATGCTTTATATGTGCCAATTATCAAGTCTATTGGTGTCAGAGTATTGGAGGAAAAACATTTCAAGTGTAATTGTAGGATAATATTTAATTTTGGCAGTTCAATGTTTTCCTATGTATTTTTTCAGAGATAAAGTTGACGTTTTGACCTGGAAACGTTGCAAACATCTTCAAACAAACGTTTTCTTAAATATGCAATAAAAATTAACCGTTTGAAAGAGAATTTGAAATTTTCGATTTTTGATCATTTGACCTCTATGACCTTGAACTAAGGTCAAGGTCATTGAAAAGCAATCAAGTTTGTAGGCATCCGTACATGCTATCCCTGTGCCAAATATAATATCTGCGCATGTAAAGATTTTGGGGCAGGGGGTAATTAAGTGCATTTTGGGGAAAATTTGAATTTTGGCGGGAAAACAAACATTTTTCAAAGTGCCATTACTACGTCTTTTTTTATCGCACGACCATAAAACTTGCACCGTTCGTCTTCATTATTCATGCACTTTGCAATGCAGTCAAAAAATTAACTCATTTTGAATTTTGAATTTTTGACCTTGATTTGACCTTGCGCTTAGACCTTGACCTTGACATATTTTCTGATAGCATATCGCGGAGAAAAGTGAGCCCCGCCAATAAACTACAAGATGCTTTGATTGTTTAAGGAAAAAAACGAACGAACAAAGAACCTGATTCAAAAGAATTTTTGTTTAATTTATTTCTTTTGATTATTTGACCTTGAATGAAGTTGTAGCCACTCTTACGTTCTATGGTTGTGCCAAATATCAAGTCTGTATGTGTTTAAATGAAGGAGCTGGATAAAATTTAGGCACACGATCAGAAAATTCAAAAGAGGACAACTTGAGATAGAACAGTATTCATGTATCAGGGTGTCCTCAGTGTAAATCTTTATACCGATACTGTTTATTTAGTCGTTAGATATCATAAAACTGTCATGAAAATATCGGCTCTGATATTCAATATAAAATTTTGTATATAATAAGCTATATGATAGGGTTCAGACAAGATTGTTACTCATTTCCCCTTTTCTTTCAATTTACAACCACATTCAGGCGGCGATATGAGAACGTTCCACCACATGGAATTAGCTGATTGTTGGTACCCATATGAAACAAGTAAAGCTCTATCCGATTTTGTGATGGAAATTTGCATCCAAAACTATATAACGGGAGAAAATTGCAATTTTATGGCATTTTTCTTCATAATTGTGTCTCTGCAAGTGCATTTTCATCCGAGAAATTTTTTTGTTTTATGTTTTATGAATAAACACGATGTTTTGAAAATATTTATCAAAAGAAATTTATACTATGTTGTGAATTACAATTTCGAGATAACCTTCTTTTATTTACGACCTTATGTCTTCGATGCTCAAAATGACAACTTTATAAAAATACATTTTCACTGACATTATGAAATCTGGGTGTCGGAAAGGTGTAAAATTATTCTTCGGAAAAGAAAAAAAAACTGTAGTTGAGTTAGATAAGAAATTATACGGGGGCAGGCTCCTATGGAGAATTAACATTACTGGAAACAGGCCCTTTGTACAAACTGTGCAAAACAAGGCCCGCAGATACTTTCTCGGGTGTGGAAAGAACGCTTCAAATACCGCGAATCGTGGCGACATGGGCTGGGATTCTTGTATGGTTAAACAAAAACTTGAAGTATGGAGATTATGGTTGAGACTACGTAATACTGATACAGATCGTATAACTAATAAGATACACGTATGGTCACACTCTTTTAGAAAGAGTTGGGAATGTAGAACATTGAAATTTCTCCAGGAAGGTAATCTCAATGATTTTTTACTACAAAATGTTAATACAAGTCATTGTTTAAATATTGCTAAAAATGTATTATGTAATGAAGAGAGAATTGGTTGAGAGATTTATGGAATGATAATAGTAATGAGAATGGAAACAAACTCGGAACTTAAAGAAAGTATAAATATTTTGTAACACCTGAACATTATGTTACTACGATTATGAATAGGCACCACCGTAAATATTTAGCAAAATTTCGCTTCGGAAATTTAAAATTAATTATAGAAACTGGTCGGTACACTGTTCCGAAAACTCCTTTACAGGAACGAATTTGTCACTTGTGTAATGTAAATAGGATTGAAGATGAAACTCACTTCTTGGTTGAATGCGAGTTTTATGATGATTTAAGAAGCTCATTGTTCGAGCAATCAGAAGTGATAAATCCACAATTTATGGAATTTGATTCTCACCAAAAACTTTTATTTTAAATGAATACTGATGTCCTACAATGTTCTTTATCTGGTGTTTTATATAAAATGTACAGGAGACGGCAATGTTTTTAATAATATTTTTCTTTTATTAGAAATTTGGTCGGTTTTTCCATTATATTTATGTCATATTATAATGTGGCAGTACAACCGTACAATAATGTATAATATATAAGGTAAAATTTATTTCGAAAAAAATATTATTCTTTTGCCAAGTCATACCTGGGCCTAATGAGTTTCAACCAAATGAACATTAATTGTTACATTAATACTAGAATTCATTCAATGTTCTTCAATCTTAGGCTGAATAGATGAATATTTAAATAAGATCTATTGTATATTACCTGCAACTACGAGTATAATACTACATGTATATGCAATAACAAGCATCGTATGCTGATTATTGTTATTTTTCTTTTAAATAACGGAAAATTTTATTGTAGAATGATGTGATATAGTGTCACATATGTCGAGGTCGGCCGAGTGCTTTAAAATATGGTGTAAACTGTGTTTTAAATTGTATTGAAACATGTGACACTTAAATAAACTATTTACTTACTTACTTACTAATATCGAATTTATTGTAACAATTGTAATTTAAGACTATGTATGACATGTTTGTGAGACAGATAGAATCGGGAGCTCGGACTCCCACTCAACCAACATATCCTGGGGGTAGGAACGATAGAGAACAATAGGCACTAATTACAGGTAAGTTATAGCCTGTTTTGGAGAAGTAATTGATTCTCAGGTTACCTGTGTTACCTGTATTACCTGTGCTACATGCTGTTAACAGTTTGTAGACAATGTATACTAGATATATATATATATCACAAATACTTTTATATAATTAAAAAAAAAAAACAACTCAAATTTTCATAAATTAGTGAAAATAATTCATTTTTCTATATCTTTCATTGTTACAAATTTCACACTTTATCATAATTATTTTGTTTTATAAATAAAACAGAAAATACATTTGTTCAATTTTAACCTTTACATTGAAAGGTCACATTATCAATAAGTTAAAGTCAACGTTACCTGTTTCGTTGCGATATATAACAGGTATATATAATCAGAGACTTGTATATCTGATATAAAAGTCTCTGATATAATGTACTTAAGAGAAAACGATTAAAAACAAAACTCTTTAAATTACAGTTTAAAAGTTCAAGTAAAACAAATCATGTATGATAATGAAACTGATTGAATAATAAAGCACAAATTAGTATAATCCTAGAAATCACGGATAATAATCATATCGACGGTTCTCATATACGCAGTCTTAACAATATATATATGAAATTATTCACGTAATAAATAGTTAAATCTTATTATTACAAAGAAATACTAGTCTATATAATTGTCACTTCCTTTAACAGAGTATATGGTAATCATAACCCTTGCAAGTTCAAGTTGCTTTATAAAATTGAATGTTAAATTACACTTGTATATAATGTTTAGAATACACAATTTCAATTTCTCAAAGTATATCATAATCACTTAAGTCCCTTTATGAAATTGAATGTTAATGTTCAGGAAACACAAGGATATGATACACGGGTATATAATTGTCCTTATCCTGGATTTAATACTCAAAGTGGACAAGATGTGAAGCTGCATCAGCATTTATGCTGTTAAACTATCCCCTGCCAGAGCTAAACTGAAAGATTTTTTTGGGGGGGGGGGGGGGGGGGGGGGGGGGGGGGGAACCCAACAGATTTTTTTGATTTTTTTAATTTTTTTTTTTTTGCGTTAAGTTTTTTTGGCGCAAGTGTTGAAAGGTATTAATTAATACATCTGTAACTGGGTTGGCAGTAGAGTCCCTCTGGATTTAAACTATCTCCTGCTAGAGTTAAACTAAAAGATTTTTTTTTTTTTCGAAAAAAACCCAAGATTTTTCAAATTTTTGGACTTACAATATTTCTGCGTGAAGTTTTTGCGGCAAGTGTTGAAAGGTATTAACACATCACTTCATAATATTGTACTAGTGGTGCTGATATTTGGTAAAAGAGTCCCTCTGAAGTTACACTATCCCTTCTTGGAGTGAAACTGAAAAAAAACAAGGTGAAAATGCTCACACAATTTATACCCTTCCACATTTTCAAGGGAGACAACTCTCATTAGGGTAATATTTTATCAAAAAATTGAAGAAATAGGTCCAAAAGCGATTACTTCATATATATTTATTCAATGTACAACAACAAAGCTTGTCTCCTGAATGTTTGCCAATAAATAATTGGGGATGCTGCTGCAATTAGGCCTACATTTGTATGCCCTGGTTCAAATCTTAAAATGACTGGACTAATACTTTCCATGGTGTTCTGTGGTATCTCTTTGAGTTATTGCACTTGTACCAGTTAAGAGTGAGTTCAGAAATGTTGGGTAGGCTATCACGTTATATAGGGTGGGCCTGGTCTTCAGAAGTGTAAAAGATCGTATATCAAATTATCAAGTCTGATAGACGAGCTGTCGCTTCTCTAGCTATTTTTTTCTGGTAGATTGAGACCAGTTTTTGGGCGGGTGATTATGAATGTTGAGAAAATACGCAGGCCTACAGGTGGAAAAGGAAATGATAACCAATCATAAATCAAGCACACAGATATTCCGCCAAGATTCGCGCGACATGAATAGTGACGTGTATGACGTCATAACTAGAATTGATTATGAACCGGAACGACGTTTTCGAGGTTGTTTACGTTTACCCACCGACGCCAATCTAGAAACAAGCAAACACAATCCACTTATTACTGGAGGTAGCACGAAGATAAAATGTACCGACCATGGTACATTGCAAAAGGGAACATTTTATTCTCCCTAATAGTGCTTTTAAGCGCTATCAGCGGACCTGGTGAGTTTTTCTACGACCAAAAATCGCCATTGATTTTTTTCTAGAGTAGGCCGTGTTTTGAAGCAGCTGAATTTCAACCTAGCATTCGATCTAGACTGTGCATATTCTGAGAACAAGTAATGGTACAATCCCTTAGTTCACAGAAATATGATATATGAGATGGGTAAACTTTTTTTTCTTCAGTTTTAAAATCTTTTTATTCACCCTTTTGCATATTATAGGTACATGAAACGCATAGAAAAAGCATCAATGATAGATACAGTTTTTACTGCAACACAAGATCATTTTTTGAGAAGAGCATCATGGGATTGAGATAGGTAATCTTGGAAGCAAATGTTTGGCTGATTTTTCTTGCTACATTCATCTTTTCGCTTTACTGGAATACCCTAGGTCGTTTGTGTAGCAAAAAAAATAAAAGTTCATTTTTATCCTTGATTAGCCAAAATATATTCTACAGAAGGAGTGTTTGTCAGGACAACTTTAAGGTAACCACAAGTTTTTGCCAACCAGGGTACTTGATTGATGATGCTTTGGTGAGAATTGGAATATAGCATAATTGGATGGCACCCAGTAACCCACTGTCTCCAAAGGTTATACAACAGTAAAAGTGGACCAGTAGGCCTATATGGCCTAAAACACATAAAACTTAAACCCCACAATGTCCTTCACAGATACTACATACAGTAGACATTTACTGGTAGTGTAATCGGTCACATCCAAAAGTGAGTCTGTGACAATAAAATTGAGTTCATACTGTAATTTTACTATAAATTCAGGGGTTAATCTAGACCAATTTTACCACCAAAATATATTCCCCACTGATGGTGGTTTCCCCATTTAATTAAAACAAATTTCCAATCAAGAATCCCATAAAACAGGGAGATATTCTCTGAAACAGGGGAAACCCCCCAAATTTTGATAAAATATGTAAGAGTTATAACAAAGAAGAATAATTAGACACTACAGTCCTACATTTCCCCTGAATTTCATAATGGGTACTGTAGTGTAACCGAGTGCATGATTACTTAAATCTAAATCACTGCCTCCGCTAGGGATTGAACCTGGAACCTCTGGCTTGCTAGTCTTACACTGACAACCGATCGAGCTAAAGAGAAGACCTATCTAGCCAAGCAGTAGACCTATATTGCGGCTAGTCTTTACCTGCGTTACATACTCCCCCTCCAGGAAAGAACTGGTCCTCGACTTTTCAAGGGGTAACAGCAATGAGTCCCTACAAGGGTGCCAATATAACAGAGCACATGATTACTTGAATTTAATCACTGTCTCCCCTAGGGATCGAACTTGGGACCTCTGGCTTACTAGTCTTACGCTCATCTCTCTAGCTGAATGGTATATTGCGGCTAGTATTTACCAGGGTTACAGAAGTATTCCCCAAATCTTAGATTTACCTCTGAAATTATTTGTATTTTCAACTTTTTTATCTGTCAATTCTATTTACTTCAGTTGTGGATGGATTTTAATGAAATTTTGAAGGGAAATATTTAACATTCCATCCCAAATAATAGTCACTTAATTCACTGTTGTTTTATTATGATTAAAGAAATAAAAATCAACAACAGACCAATTTTCCTACAATTCCATGTTCCTTCATATTCTTGTAATGTCAAAGTGATGTTGCAAAAAAATCACAGTGTAAATAACTTTTGATTTCTTTAGGTAGTGGCACCAGATAAAATAATGCAGAAATGGAACTTCAAACCAATTATCTTCCAATGTGCAAAGTTTGGTTAAAATCAGCCTATTATTAAATTCATGAAAATTTATTGAAAAAATGTTAATGCATATAAATTGTAAAGTTATAAAATTATATGGTATAATCAAAATTTGCAAACACAATTATGTGACACTACTGTACATAGTGCAAAAGTCAGAGACCATCATTTTGTTATTACTCTGATTAGAATTTGCGTTCATCATCTATTTGTCTATTTCTTTGGTTGAACATTATTATCAGTTAATTAAAAAACATAATTTAGTTTAGTTACCTGTACTTTGCTCCTAATGATTGTCTTTCTAAAAGTGAAAATCATCCTGAACAACTATGGAAATATTTATACATTAATGCCAGGTTCGTGAATCATTAGATTTAATTAATTAGCAGACAGGGATACCCAACATTTTCACAATGGTATAAACTTTAGAAAAACACAAATTAATTTTCATTAATAATATATTATAATATATATAAAGCCCACTGTAGATAACCCTCACAAGTCACCACGTACACAAAATCAGTAATCATAATCATCCACCATAACGACGAAGATAACCCTCACAAGTCGCCACGTACACAAAATCAGTAATCATAATCATCCACCATAACGACGATGTACAGTGAAACCTATTTAATCCAATACCTTACTTTTCTGACTTCCTGTCAAATCCAACACTGTTCCGTATTTCCTGTGAAATTCTATTCTTTCTCGTATATTTCCAGTCACTCAGACTGTCACTATCTACTGGATGGCATATATATGATTTAACGCTGTAATCATATTTTAGGAAAGGAATTAGTAAAAGTTTTTAGCTTGTTCTTACTTTTCACAAAAGAAAATATGAAAATGACAAGTTGAATATGACTTATATATATAAAGATTTAAATGAAATTATGTTGGCTACTTATCATAATAAATCTTAGATGTTTGCGGTAAATGATTAAACTTTACTGATTAATCCACATATATTATGAAACCTAGCTTCATCTCTATAGTTTCAAGTTTAAATTGTTTGTGCTTTTAATAATTAAGGTGTATTAAGTACAATTATCTTTAATCATGCAATGTTACTAAAATTTGTGTGTACATTTTTTTTTTAACAAAATAACAAATTTAGAAAAGAAACCAAATGAAATATATATATAAGGTTGCCGTGAAGAAGTTTGTGGTATTCCAAGTACCATTGATGAGGTGATGTTTGTAAGATACTACACAATTTAAATTTAAATGTAGACGTGAATTCATATCTTTTTTCAAATCGATACAAAGACAGCTTGATTGAACTTTGTAGTTATTTCACTGGAGAAATTAAGTTTTTAGTTCCACATCGGCTTTTAAGGTTGAGTAGCTCAACTCTGTTTTACATGTGCGTGCTCTTTAAGTACCGTATTTGTTCTTACTATACATTTTATTTTATTCTTATGGTATATTTTATCAATTCTAGAAATAGATCACGATGACATCCTCATTAAAGTGTGAAGTTTTATGAAGCAGTCTATAGCCTTACCTGTAATTATCTCCTATTGTTCTACCTTTCACACCTAGTATCACTTGGCCAACAAAATACCTTACCTGCATGTATACCTCAAAATTCAGAATGTTGGCTAAGTGAGAAGACACCCGGGTGATAGCTAGGTAATAATGATTAAAACGACACTCTGTCACTATGACCTTTCCCCAGGTGACACAGGGCAGACTTTATATTCATTAAGTTTCAATTATCACTGCTTCAGTGACTTTATCAGGGTTGATCAAAAAAATGAAATTATATGATAAGATTTTATTTTTCAACCTTTTAAGGCAGTTAAACGATAAAAAAAATATTTTCAAAATTCTTACATTGTTACCTAATGATAAATTTTAGGGGGGAGGGGGGGGGGGGGAGGGGGGATACAATTCCTATCTATGGGGGGGATACTAATCCTATGGCCTGTTTTAGTATCCAGGTACTTATCCTATGGAGGATACAAATTTATTTATTAGCACAATGTATCATATACACTATGTGTTGGTGATCCGAAGATATAGATTTTAATTTCCTGTTGTAGTTGTACCAAGAGAAATATATATATGTATATACCAAGTGTTATTAGTCAACACAGGTTGGACAGGTTTCACTGATATACAAATATATAATATATATATTTGAAGAATAAGAAACCCTCTTTTTTTCAATTGCACAGTTTAAACTGTATTTCTCATGTGTGTTGTTAAATTTTCCTTCCACAGAGGCATCTTTGACCGACGCCATTTTCCATGGTCAGGCGGAGGTGCTAGTTTCTCCTGGGCTTGTGAGAAAAGATGGTCTGACGTTGGATACATGTGCAAGTGCATGTGTTTCTGAAAAATCGATAAAATGTCAATTTTTCAAGTTTATCAACAGCACAAAGACTTGTTATCTGTCAGAAACAGATCATCCCAAGGTTAAACATATGGTCAATGGCAAGCCAAGAGGTAAGTATATACATTCACGAGAAACTAAAATTAAACAAGTTAAACAATTTGTTATGTACAGGGCTGTTTCTGAGTGCTTTTTTGGGCCAATAGTGGGCCCCATTCCAAATTGAAATTATTTCATATTTTATTTAATGTTACCAAATTTGTAGTTTAGTCATGAACTTGTTGGCAGTTCTAGGGGTGACAAATTCAATATTCAAGAGATCAACACTAATTTCCACACAAAACGGTTTAAGTCTCAGATTCTCATACACAATTTTATTTGGAATCTGGGTGTTTAAAATAAAAATGTTTTATGATCAAATCAATATTTCCTCCTGTTAAACCTAAATATAATCTACATCATTGTAACCAGTGTACCATCTATGACGTCAACTGTAAACAACATGTGTAGTTGCTAGGCAGATGTACTATATAAGTCCTGTATTTTGAATTGTTCCACTGTTCTGAGGACGGCATACCTAATATGCCGAAACATATTGTAAACCATTAAACCAGTTGAAGATCTTCCTGCGGATGTTGTCTGGTCATCTTTACTTATTATTCTAAATATAATCTGTTAATTTTATAGAGAATGAAACAGAAAAACTTTGATAGGAATGAACTGTATGTATTTACTATTTGATTTTGATTTTAGTTAGTAAAACTGGGTCATCCAGCAGAAGTGAAAAGTCAACTATGCAGAGCAAGTTTGAGGATCTTGAAAAATCCATTGACAAACTAAAAGTAAGATTTTTAAATTTGTAAAATTCCAAATTATGCAATACCTGTCATCTGTTGTGTTTTACAGGGCTTAAATAATAAAATAATGTTTTTGTATTGGTTTTATCTTTTCAGAATGTACAGAGAAAGGTGGAAAATTTGGCAGAGACAGATGATGAAAAATCAAGTGGCCTGAAAACCCTTCAAAAACAATCGGTAAAACAAGTTAAGGCCATAGTAACTTTGGATGGTCGTTTGAGGTCGTTGCACTCTCAGGTGTTGGACATCAGCGGCGATTTGTCAGAATTACAAAAATCACAGAGAACCATTGCAAAAAATGTACAATCTGTCAAGTCATCAACAGGAAGTCTAGGGTCAAATGTCAAACGGCTTGCACATTTGTCAGGAGAGTTGCAAAGTGACGTGGAAGATGTGAAATTGTTCAACAGTAGCATTTTGCGACAGCTTGCCAAAGTGTCACACAGCACATCAAACCTGGACAGAAAGCTTAACAGGTTGTCCTCCTATCTGCATGATAAGAGGATTTTTGTAAGTAATTGTCTAAATATCATAATTGATAGAAAATTTACTAGAGATGCACAGATACAAAGTGATCTAGGTATCTTGTTAGCCTTATAGTTGTGAGTGGTTTCACCCCTTTTGAAATAGTCTCTAACAGGAGTGATCTTGATATTATTTTTGGTGCTAATGACTCAAAGTTAACTCTAATAAAATCAACTGATGTGTTATTTAAAAATCATGAATAGTCGAAGTTTTGTTGCCAGGAAAAAAGCAAGTCACATAAAGTAGTTTTGAGTTGTTACTTGTCAATACACATGTACAGTTAGAGTACATTTTACCATGGGGCCTTACATTTTTCTCATATTGTGAAGATTTCTGTGTTTAGGAATTGGAATATTCCAATGTATTGATTGATACATAATTCGTAAATTATGTTCAAGCAGAATTCAATTCATTCTCCTGTACTGAAAGAGAAAGTCTTAATGACTTCAGCAAATCATAATTTATTGACAGAAATCAGGCATATAATCTACATTTTATTAATTTGAATTTGATTTTAGAACTCAGATGATATGCAACAGACTCAGTTTCGGATCTCTAAAGGTATGGCCTCGTTGGCTCACTCACAGAAAACATTTTGGCATCAGCTCCACGGTCTACATCACAATGTTGACATGCTGACAGCAACACTTGGTAGAGAGAGCCAAGGACGTGGACATACTCACAGTGCTATCTTAAATCTGCAAACATCCATACATAATATCAAGATGGCTTTGGCAAAAATGTCTGATCCGATGGTATGTATTTTCTTTGCTTATATTGCTACACCACCCTCACCCAAACCCAATCCATTGTTCTGATTACCAAATGGAAGTTAAATAGTCCACAAGGGTCTATATCTTTATGTATTGTATATCTTTAAGCCTGTTTCATAATTCGACAAAAGCTTAAGACTTTCTTTTAATTTGCAGTCTGTACAAAATAGACGATGGCAGGGAGATGTTAATAGTATAAAGCATGTCCTGTCCCAGCTGGCTGGGACTAACTCTAGACTTGATGGCGAAATGAGGGGCAATCGGCGTGAGGTAGCCTCGGTCATCAAAGACTTGACCAATGTCCAGATGGCTGTCCAGAGTCTCAAGTCAAACATAGATGGAATCCGATCTACTAATGCAGACTTAGTGGAATCTGTCCAAGAACTCCTGAAAACAAAGGTTTATCCAGATCATCAGTCATTGTCATTCCTCCAAAATGTTTTACTAATGCTTTTTAGTAAAATGTACCAGTATTTTGGATGTGTAATATAATATAATAGGCTGTAGCTAGAAATACAAACATACAAAAATCATGTAGACTAGCTTTTGTCCACAATGGACGTCTCGCTCTCTAGGACACCCAAACTACTAAGCTAGAAGTAAATTCCACCAGTCAGAGTTTGTACATTGCATGAAATGATTTTCACCTCTAACTGGCTAATCTTATCATGAACTTATCATAGGAATGGGTCACTTACAAACAGTAGAAACGTTTGATAGAACATAACACAATATACAGAAATATACATATTATATATAACCCTTCGCAATTTTGTCAAAATCCTTTGATTATTGTGATGTTTCATATTGTAAAAGTTTTGAAGACAGAGCTGACTTTTGCGTTCTCTCGAAACTCTTTGATTTTGAAATTTCTGGTCAGTCTTCCTATAATAAAGTTCTGTTTTATTTTGATGAAGCAAAGTAGTTAATTTTAATTTCATTAATTTTTGTTTCAGACGAAAATTCCAAGTATTTTGCAAATGACAAAAATTTCTACAACCATTTTGAAGTCACTGTCTGCAATAGAAAGAAAGGAGCGGATATTGACATCCAGAATGAAACAGTTTGGAGATTCCTTGTCCAATATGGAGAAGAGAATGCAATCAAAATACAGCAATAACAGACTCCAAAAGCATGCACTACTTCAATTGTCTAGACAAGTCAAATCTCTGTCAGGGGATATGCAGAGGATAAGCAAGCTTGTGGTAAATTCAGATTCTTGTTTTTATTGCACAATTAGCAAAGACTAGTGAGCTTGATCACATCATTAGTTCTCCATCATATGCCTCCCCTCTTAATATTATCACTATTAAGAATGACCAAGACAAATTTGATGAGAAGACTATGGTAATGTTCTTTCGTTATTTTAATCATGTTACAGATAAAAAAAATACCCCAATTCTCTCTGAGTTTGTACAAAAATCATGGATAGTGAAATAATTACAAATTCTTAAAAAGATGTCTTCAGTGAGAATGATAAGAGTTTGGTCTGAAGTATCCTTGGGTGAAGGAGAATCAGTTTTATATACATGAACAATGTATAATCGATGAATGGGTTGGTCCCACTTATTTGAAAATTGCATGAATGGGAAGTATGAGAGAAAATGAATATTATTTTTATCTTCATGCATTCTTGATGAATATGTCTGTGACAGAAGTAAAGTGAGGTTGTATATTGTAATGTTGTTTGGGTTTTTGAAAATTGGTGATAAGATAAAATATTCATGAATTGAGATATACAACAAATGTAGCAGTTGAACTTTACTAGTCCAGACTTCATCTTTTCAGAAAAATCGCAATCTGGTTTTTGACAGATTTTTAGGGTAAGCCCAATGGAATTCTCATTTATTTCTTTTTTTTTGAGCAGATAAATATTCACAAAAATCAACCAACAAATGTGGGTAAAAGAATTGAAGCTGTTCAAAGGAAACTGATCTCTACAATAAGCAAGCTCCAGATGAAGCTAACAGACATGGAGGTCAAAATGAAGCGTGGTCAGAGTGCTGTTCAAAGTAGTTCGGTCAAGGCGGCATTAGGATTATTTAATAAGGTAAGGCTGAAATAATTTGTATTGAATTTAGTAAAATGTTAATCAAAGATTCTATTGTCTTATGTTAATCTATCAAAAATTAAGGCCGTCAGAATAAAAAAAAACAACAATGGTAGGGTTGATTGGATACTATTGCTATTACATTTTTGATCAGAGGTTAGGGATACCTAATTAGATATATTACCAATATAACCTCTCACAGGAGGGTTTGCGCACGTCATTCTACTTTTTTTCACATTCATTTTACTTGCATATTATGTCTTTAAATATAATTTATATATAAAGTACTCATTTCGGTAATTCTCTCTCTCTCTTTCTGTCTCTCTCTCTGTCTGTCTCTGTCTGTCTGTCTCTCTCTCTCTGTCTCATTTCCCCTGTATTCTCATTGGTTAAAACATGGTCACATGGCAGTTGATATTTTCAGATAGTGACCTGGGTATGGTTTCACAAAACTTTGTAACTTAGAATTTTGCATAAGTCATATTTATTAAATACTAAGACTTTCACCAAAAATTAGTAACTTACAACTGTTCGTAAGTTACGCAAAAGCCAAGCATATGTTTACGCCATATCCACCCTATTGTAACTTACCAAAAACCATTTAAAATCGTATGCAAGCATGTCCTTTTCAACAGAAAATGACGTCATACTCGGTTACAAATTAGCATAAAACAACAACTATGCCTTGTGAGCGATTGTTTCACGTTGGAAGATTTAAATGTCAAGGAGGGATGCTGGCAAAATACTTATTGTCATGCAACCAATTGCACGCTTATTCACAGACTGTACCAACAATAATATTAGTCTATTTTAAGAGTATTGCGTATATCTGCAAGCAGTGAGTAAAATCAATTGTGTTGTTACTGTTTGTTTTACCGCATGATACACAATATGATTTTGGAATTTTACAGAAAATTTTATCTTCACTTAATAATATGGTTGTTTTGAAAGACAAAATAAAGTTCCTAGTCTGCATATACAGGTTTAGGAGCGGCATACATTTTCACCTCAAAAGTGGCGTCCTTTTTACATCAGTTAGAGAGGTATATTTTTACAAGGAGAATGTACCATTTTGACGTAAGATAAGAACAAATTTACAAACACGGACTTACGAACTTCGTTAATTTTGCGTTACTTTTTCGAAAATATTGACGAACATTCCTAGGCTACAAAGTTTTGTGAAACGATACCCAGATGTTTCTAGTTTTAGAAACACAGATTTAATAGAATTAAAAATTGTTACATCATGATGCCCCAGTGTAAATTTCCTTTTCAATTTCAGTAATAATTACCATAACTTTAGTATGAAAATACATCTTTTACACCCAGCTTTGTAGCCCCCAAATTAAGATTAAAAAACCTCGCCCTCCTTGCTGTCGTATGACCTGTATCTCAAAGACAATGCAACAGAGTGATCTCCCTTCCTCCTATTTGGCGCATGCAGATGGCTGATGGCTCATAGTTTGTTGCTATTGCAACTTTGTTCTTTAGCTGTTTGTCTTGACTTTTTGGTTGTTTTTTCATTCTTCCTATTTTCCTCTGCATGTAATGTTCATTCTGTTTTACGTAAAATGTATCTTATTGTTTGTTTTCTGTGTGCTTTGAGGATGTCTCACTCGGTACTATGAGGTGGTTCAGCTCCTGGGTGTTCCCATCTATGGAGAACTGGACTCACATGATTCCTGTTCCCAATGTCGTCCTTGTCATGAAGGTATTTGTAGTGTGGTAGTTGTACTCACAACAACCTTCATGACAGGAGCACTTTGGTGACTCTCTTCTTCCCACAGGAAAGATTCATTTTCTTTTCTTGGTAAGAGAGGGAACTCGGTGTTCTATTAGGAGTGTTGACTGGCTCTGAGTCTATCTCAGGACCTCTCCTCTCTTCAAGTTCGTCTCATGATGGGAGGGCAGTTCTTCCTCTTCAGAAGCTCCCTGGAGTAGAAGAGGGACAGCTTAACCCTGGTTATCTGTATGCAGACGCAGAGTCGAATTGGCTGAAAATTCCCTTAAGCTTTCAAGCATGCCTTCAAGTAGGTAATCTCAGCCACTGCACATGGCTATCAAGATGGTGTTGTCAATAAGGGCAGTCTTGATGTTGTTGTCGATGGGGGCAGTCTTGATGCCGGGCCTCTTCTTCAAAGTTCAGATCCTGGGTTAACAGATTTTCTTGTGGGATTGTCCACTTCCACTGGGGTTAGTGATGAGCACCTTACTTATCCTGGCATCAATTCTGTTTCAGCTTTTCATCCTGGTCAGTTACTGGGCTCTGGTCCTTTTAGGTACAACCCATGTTCTGGTTCAGGTTTTGCTGGTCAGAAGACTGGTTTCTGGTGCCTTTTCCACCTGATTTTCTTCCTGGTTTTGCTGGTCAGAAGACTGGTTTCTGGTGCCTTTTCCACCTGATTTTCTTGCTGGTTTTGCTGGACAGAAGACTGGTTTCTGGCGCCTTTTCCATCTGATTTTCTTCCTGTTTTTTGTTTGCTGGTCTGAAGACTGGTTTCTGGCACCTTTTCCACCTGATTTTCTTGCTGGTTTTGCTGGACAGAAGACTGGTTTCTGGCGCCTTTTCCACCTGATTTTCTTGCTGGTTTTGCTGGTCTATAGACTGGTTTCTGGCGCCTTTACCCTGATTTTCTTTCGGGGATTGTCCACTTCCACTGTGCACAGCCTGCTTATCCTGGCATCGATTCTGGTCCATCCTTTTATCCTGGTCAGTTATCTGGCCCTTATCCTATTAGGTGAAGCCCAAAGTGTTCTGGTATGGGTTTCCTAGGTTTTCCCACGGGGAAGGTTTGCTGGTTAAGCGGCTGATTTCTGGGTGCCTTTTTCCCATGGCTCGGTATAAGGGTACCTGTGGGCAATCATAATCAGGCCGCACAAACAAGCCTGTCAGGCTTTCCATCTGGCGGGAGTGGCGGTCCACCTTTGTACTTTTGACTGAATGGCCATCCCCAGTCTCAAGTGAGTCAGTTTGACCAGATCTGGGGTTACTCCCAACCCACTGGGCCTTTCCCATTTCCTCAGGGATATGGTTTTAACCCCATAGCTTTTACTGCCTGAAATCCTTTGATTTTTGTTCTCCCCTCACAGAGATGTCTTAGCTGATCCTTATGCGGGCCCTTAGGGCTAATGTTCCCTGGATTCTTGGGGATAAGGTTTGCTCATCTACTTCCCATCCATCCCAGAGTCCACTTGTTACACTTTTAGGTTCCTTGGTAGCTCCTAGAGCTTCTGCCCAGTTGGACCAATCTTTGGCGGAAGGCACTGTTGTGTCTTTAGCTCTGGCCACTGCCCAGTCTGGGGTCCTGAAGAAAAATCCTCTGTCCTAGGTTTGCTGGGTTACTGAGTAGTGTTGGTGACCCTATCAGGAGTGCTTCTTTCTGACTACACCATGCATGATGGTCTGCTTGTCTGTCAACTAGCTAGGCTGGAATCAAGAGAGCTGGCAGCTTGGCCCAATAGGTCAGTGGATCAGGTTGTGTTTGGCTCTAAAGAGCAACATAAGATAGAGAGACTGCTGCATCTTTCTATCCAAATTCTGTCATATTAGACATTTTGACATTTTGTCTATAGGGTTTCTAAGACAGAGCAGGCTGAACTTCAGGACAGGATAATCTCTGCCCTGAATTGGAGCATTGAGAGCTTTGGCAGGTTTGCAGGTGTCTTTGCTTGTCAATGTCTCGATGGCTGGGCGTTTTTAAGTCTTGAAGAACCACCCAGTCAATGAACCTTACCGTTTCCAGTTGTTGACTGCCCCCTTGGCATCGCCACAGCACATTTGGTGAAGAGGATTCAGGTTGAGAAGGCCAACACCTTGCAGGGGTCATCACCTCCTGAGATAGAAGATGCCTTTGAAATTAGCCTTCTTGAAGCCTGTTACTTTCCATGGGGTCTTCCATTAATCTGGGTCAGCAGGATATCTCCTCCCTGTCCATTTCCAGATGGATTTGTCAGTTCATCAAGTTTGCGTATGACCATTCTGATGATCGGGTTTAGGCTCTTGCTACTTCATTGCCCTTGTTACTTCATGGGCCCTTCTCAGCAGCTCCTCCTTCAGGATGTCATGTCCACTACCCAGGACAGAATGCCTTCATGGATTTTTATCTCCAGTCCTTGACATCTTTTTAGGGCTGTACTTTTTTAGACCAGTGGTGTTTGCTTAGTCTGTGGTTGTGCCTCCACAGTAATCAGAGGGGTATTATTTTTCGTGCGATCAGGCATCTCGATGGTACACCTGCTCTTCATACGTGGAGGAAGCTGCCATTTTTGTGTCGCCTTGAAAAGGTGACATATGTATTACTATGTCTGCGTCAACATCTTCGGTGTTGTCGGCGTCGTTGGTGTCGACGGATTCTGTCCAATAACTTGAGTTCCCTTTGGCCATTTGAACTTCATACAGTGCTTCCTTATCAAAAGTGCTTGCTTGGGATTGCTTTTAAGGTTCAAAGGTCAAAGGTCAAGGTCACTGTTTCTATTAATAGAAAATTGGTTTCCATGCAATTACTCGAGTTACCTTTGGCCAATCAAACTCAAACTTCACACAGTGCTTTCTTACCAAAAGTGCTTGCTATGGATTGGTTTTCAGGTTCAAAGGTCAAAGGTCCTTGCTACCATAAATAGAAAATAACTTGAGATCCCTTGGGCCAATCAAATTCAAACTTGATGCATTGCTTTCTTATAGGAAGTGCTTGCTTGGGATGGCTTTATGTTTTGATGTACAAAGGTCAAAGGTCAAGTTCACTGTTGCTATTAATAGAAACTTGGTTTCCATTTGATAACTCAAGTTCCCTTGGACCAATTAAACTCAAACTCTGTATAGTACTTCCTTGTCAAAAGTGCTTGCTTGGGATTGCTTTTCAGGTTCAAAAGTCACGCTCACTGTAAATAAATAGTAAATCTGTCCAGTTTCCTTTGGGTCAATCAACCTAAAACTTCATATAGTGCTTTCTGGTTTCTGTATAAAAAATTTTGCATGAAACTTGTTTTTATTTGCAAAGCTACCTTGAGTCTATCTTTGGTTTGCTTTGCCTTCTTCCTGGGCTGCCTACCTGTTAGTCTCCCTTATGGTAAGATGAAATCACATGCTAAAATTGTGGTAATTATTACTGAAATGAAATTGAGGTTTTTATGGTAAAACTAATTTTCATGAGGTAATACCTACCATAATTTTATAGAGTCCCATCCATTATTCTTCCCCTTACTTCATCCTCCTGGTTGTCCCTTCGGTTCCATAAATATTTTGAGAAAGGGAGATCACTCAATTGCTTTATCTGTAAGATACTGGTCACGTGACAGTAGGGAGGGCGGGATTTTTAAAATCTTGTTTTGGGGGCTATAAAGATGGGTGTAAGTGATTTATTTGCATACTTAAGTTATGGTAAGTATTACCTCATGGAAATTAGTTTTACTATAAAAACCTCAAGTTATCAAGGTTAGTTTAATGCAATTCTACTCTTACAAATAAGTGTTATAGTTATCTAAAATTTAAGGACATTTGATTCAGTCAATTTGCTATACTCACCTGGTAGAGTCTTAAATATTGACTCCATGGTTTACCCTCTGTTTTAATATTTGATTCTACCTGGTTAGTATAATATCATATTGACCTCAAAGGTCAATTGTGGGCCAGCAATCTTCTTATAATGCAATCTTAATGATATCAAATGTTAGAAATCTATTATGGTCCATATTGAAGATATGGGTGTCCTATAGTAATCACTTTGTCTGTCTGTCAGTCCACAAATTTTGCTATTGACTATAATAATGTTTACTGACCTGAAACTTGGTCATGATATTTAGTTCACAATAATGCACACTCCCCTCAAAAATCAAGGTCAAAGGTCAAGGTTATAAGGTTAGATGTTAAGATCAAATTTTGCATCCTTTTACCTAAAAACATTTTGTTATTACATGATGAAGCAAAGTTGTATAGAATTAAACAAGGAGTCTACTGACCAAATGTCATCAGGTCAGAGATCAATATCAGAGGTCAAGGTCAAAGGTCAAGGTAAAATTATACATTTCTTCAGTGATAAACATTTTGTTATGACACTGAAAAAGCAAAGTTGTTAGGAATTAAACAAGGAGTCTACTGATCAAAGGTCAGAGGTGAGAGGTGAATGTTGAGGTCAAATTTTGCATTTCTTCACTGAAATATTGAAATATTTGAAATGAAGCAAAGTTTTTCAAAATCAAATAAGGGTCTTCAAGCTAAAGGTCAACATAATCAAATCAAAGGTCAAGGTCAAATATCAATGTCAAATTATGCATTTCTTCAGTGATTTTGTAATAACATGATGAAGCAAAACTTCAGAAATAAACAATGAATCTACTGACCAAAGTGCAAGGCCATCAGGGTAGAGGTGAAGGCCAGTTTTTGCATTTGTTCACTAGTAAACACAAGACATGGTGAAGCAAATTTGTTCTGAATTAAACAAGCAGTCTACTGACCAAAACTTAAGGGTCATCAAGTTAAGTCATGGTAAAAGGTCAAATTTACTTTTTCACTAATTAACATTCAGTTATGACACTATGAAATAATGTTTGTTAAAATTAAACAGGAAATCTACTTACCTGTAATGTCAAGGTCACAGGGTTACAGGCCAAGGTGAAACTTTGTTGCTTTTTACTGGTGAACATTTTGTTTAGACAATATGAAGCATTGATGGTTGGATTTTAACAAGGAGTTGACTAACAAAGGTCAATTTTACTGGATCAAATGTCAAGGTCCAATTTTGTTTCTTTTCACTGATGACCTTTTTGTGACAACATTAATTTATAAACTAAAATTAGTCAGAATTTTACAAGAAATCAACTGATTTAAAGTCAAGGTCACTGGGTTAAGGTCATGGCAAATTTTGTATCTTTTTAGTGTTTAAGTTTTTTGTTTTACATTATAAAGCAAAATTGGTCTGAAATAAATGATACTGATGAAAGATCAAGTTCACTAGAATATAGTTTGTTGAGTTTATCACTCCGTGAACAGCTAGTGTTATTTTGAAGCAGGGACTGTTTGTAGTAGATAGTGGCTACCTCACTGTACAACACAGTCACATGTTGCATGCTGTCTACAGTGATTTTGATGAAGTAGTGTCTTTCTGAAGTGTAACTAACAAGAAACTTGACTGCCACAGGTGGGGAGTAACAAACCACTCAACTGGGATTTTCACTTAGAAGTTATGTGGCCAATTAACACACAAACCAACTGATATGAGTTTTCCGAGCTCCTAACTGGATTAAAGGTCAAGGTCACTTTAAATTGGTCCGATGTGCATAGACAAAGTGAAGATCTTGATTGGGGAGATTTAGAAATAAAACATCAAAATAAACAAATGAATATTGCACCAGTATTTACATTTCTGTTAGACCAGGAAATATGGAGGTGGAAGGAAACAAGAGTCACATAGTAAATGTGAAATGTATGTTTTCCTTTCTTGATTATTTTGTCCAAATGTCAAACATTAACTTTTTTGATAATTATATGGGGATATATTGCCACAATACGGGGGCCCTTGCTGACTTGTCAGTGTTCTTGTTATAAGCATGCCAATTTGATAGAATGACTTTACTTGATAGAGCTACCAACAAATACTATTAATTGTATGGAGGAATCGAGATGTACTTTAGTTGTATCAATGCATAACTTTTGTTGTGGAAAAAGGGAGGCAATCAGAATGTTTGCCTGACTGGAACTGAAGGGTTGCCAACATCTTACCTTCTCACATGAAGACATTTATCATGCAATTTGAGATAAAATCTCATGCAGCTCAAAAATGTCATCCCCAATATCAGTACACAGAAACATTTTATGTAAATATGTTGTAGCAGGCACCCTTGGAGAGAATATACCACTTTAATATCTCCAGAGGTTGGCAACACTGAAAAGAAATCAACTGATATTAATTTTTGAACATTTGATAACAAAAAAATCCATATGATTAAAAAAAATTATTTTCTTGAAGTGGTATTAAAAGAGAATTTGTTTTATTAAGATAGGGATAATGATTCAAATTGGATCAACCCTATGGAAATGTTTTTCTAACTCATGTAGAATTTATTGAAATCAGATTGTTACAATTCTCATATGGGCAGGGATGTTAAAGAATTTTAAAGGTCATACATAGGCAAAAATATACTGTTTTCACTTTATAGACATATTATTGCAAATGACTCTTAGGTTAAAGATGTGGATCATCACACCAGGGACATAGGTTCGATTCCTGTTGGGGCATTTGGCTGAAATGTGTTTTAATTAAGTTTTCCTGTCCTTTCACATTAATTTATTGACATTCCACTAAATAGAAACATACAGAATACCTCATTTTACTGGACAAGTTTGGAAAGTTGTGGCCCTTGTCCAAGGCTTAAAGATATAGTAAAATGTTTAAGCAAGTGATTTTTACACCCCTAGATAAGATTTGGACAGACCTGCTTGGTAGTCTGGTATTATAATGTATGTTATTGTAATGATGTATGCAATGTAGATTGAATATAAAGTAATCTTTCTAAATGTTTTTCCCCCCCAACTTTTCCACAGTCCACAAAAATGTTGAAAACATCTATTAAAGCACTTAAGTCTGATGTAAAGAAACTACGGGACAGAGATCGGGCCACAGAGAGGAAGGTAGATAGACTACATGAGACAGTAATGAAAGCTAAGGTAAGTCACTCTAGGGTAGTAAGGAGGAAACAGATTATTTATTGTAGAAAAAATATTCTTAAGATGTTCTCGGAAATAACTAATAATTTTAACTGTTATGCACTTTAAGTATTCGTAATTGATTAGAAATGACAGAGTAATCAGTCATTTTTTTAATTAGTTACATAGACAAGTTTAAGAAAGAATTTAGACCAGCAAAACATCCTGTGTGATAATGGTCTTTGTCAACACACAAATTTCATTTCTTTTTTCTCCATCTAAATTACAGAAGGGAAAACTTAAGCCTCGGATTTTGTGTCCAATGGGAAAACTCAGAAGAGGGAACATTTGTGTTCCCTTAAAACCTTCAACTTGGAAAAAACCTCAAAAAGGAAGGAAAGGAAGGAGGAGGCCAGGTAGACGACATAAAGGAAGGAGGAGGCCAAGTAGACGACATCATAGAAGGAGGAGGCCAGGTAGACGACATCATAGAAGGAGGAGGCCAGGTAGACGACATCATAGAAAGAGGCATGTTAGGAGGCATCATAGGAAGAAGAAGCCTGTTAGGAGGCATCATAGAAAGAGGCATGTTAGGAGGCATCATAGGAAGAAGAGGCCTGTTAGGAGGCATCATAGAAAGAGGCATGTTAGGAGGCATCATAGGAAGAAGAAGCCTGTTAGGAGGCATCATAGGAAGAGGCATGTTAGGAGGCATCATAGAAAGAGGCATGTTAGGAGGCATAACAGAAGGAAGAGACATGTGAGAAGGAAGTATGGAGGAAAGAAACATGAAAGAGAAAGCAAAGAAAAGAAGAGGCCTGCTAAACACAGAAGGCATGGCAAACACAGTAGCCATCAAAGTAAGAAAGTGTTAATATCATTTATATGTCAAAACAAGATATCTACATGAGATGTGTTTGACACTGATTTTTTAACACAGTAATAAAAAGAAATTTGGTTTCATTGTGAAGATATAGGGTTTTGATTCTGTAAAAAAGATTTTGTCAAAATTATAAGATTTGAAGATAACCTTATAATCTAGTTGTCTAATATGGGGATACATTATTGGGTACATAACATATAGGGACTATAAACATATATGGTCAGACACAGGACATTTAATTACTTATCTGTCAAATCAGACAGCTTTACTCTGTTTCATGATCATTATATGGTGGTTAGATTTAATGAAACTTTTGATTGTGACCAATCAATTAATTATACCTTCAGTTTTGTTGCTGCTGTTTCTCAAGAATAACGGATGGGGTTCAAATCACCCTACATCTGTGGTCCTTGTTTTGTTCGTAAGCAAACTTTGCAGGTGGCAATCTCTGATTTTATCAGCTCAAGTTTATTATACGCCCCTAAGAACTAGTTCGGACAACTCCTCCTAAACCAGTTGGCTGATTCCAATGAAACAAATAGAGAGGACCACTCTAAACAGGTTTTCTGTAGAAAAAATTTTGTTCAGACATCTCTTTCTAAAATGCCTGGCCAATTTCAATGAAACTTCACACAAATATAAAGAACCATGTTTAGATGTGCATGCAACGTTTTCCCCCCTCAAAATTATGGTTGCTACGGTAACCAGCCACTATAAAGAAATTTTCTGTAGAAATATTTTGTCCGGACAACTCCTAAAATGCCTGGCCAATTTCAATAAAACTTCACACAAATATAAAGGACCATGTGTAGATGTGCATGCAATGCAGCTGTTTAAATTCCAAAATTTTGGTTGTCATGGTTATTGGTCACTATTTATAGGTTTTTTGTCCAGACAACTCTTTTAAAACCTGTGGATTGATTTCGACAAAACATTTATGACTAAATTCTCTTTAATATGAACTCATATTCCAGTCATTCTGAATTTCAGAAATAGGGGCATGCACAGGTTATCTTAGTTAGCCTCTAAATAACAGTTCCAGTTGTCCATTGACTCATGCAGATTGCTGGGGTTTTAGTCAGCCATCCTGGGGACAGTTTACTGTT
This sequence comes from Pecten maximus, assembly GCF_902652985.1. Lineage (NCBI taxonomy): Eukaryota > Metazoa > Mollusca > Bivalvia > Pectinida > Pectinidae > Pecten > Pecten maximus. The sequence continues at coordinate 52,853,245 of NC_047017.1, forward strand.
GTTTCATGCCTCATCAATCAACAGTCAAAACTGTTTTCACAAGGTGTTGGTACTGACAAGGTGAAATGTTTCCCCAAGGCCAAAACAACTGTTTTGTTATCTGACCTTTGAGGTGAATAAATTACAACAAAAAAACCAGTCTGAAATTCAAATTTTAATAACTCACAGAACCCTTGATGATATTCCTGGTATTAGCTGAGTCTCTGTTCTCTATGAGATTTAAAAGCTCGTCATCATTTATGTCATGCCTAGAAGTCATGTTTATAGTCGACCGATGTTTACAAACCTGTCAACGACAAGTAGTGTAGTCACTGTCACCTGTACGCTTGAAAAACACATTTTAAACTTCTTCTCCAGTTCCATTGGTACCATTGAGCTGGAAATGGGTGAGGATGTCGAGGCAGGCAAGCCAACATAGTGTTGTTATTTTTTCGGCCTCGTAAAAACTTTGAAATGGCAGCAATGGTGGCCATTTTATAACATGATTGCGCAATCATGGTTTTCCTGAACAACACCTATTTCAAATTTCTTCTCAAATTCCACCAGTGGGATTCAGCTCTAACTTACCAGAAATGATCCTGAGATGGTCCTTACCAAGTGTTGTTATTTATCGGGTCGGCCAGAAATCCAAGATGGTCGCCATCTTGAAAAACACATTTTAAACTTCTTCTCCAGTTCCACTGGTGCCATTGAGCTGGAAATTGTTGAGGATGTTAAGGAAGGAGGGCCAACAAAGTGTTGTTATTTCGGCCTCGTAAAATCATTGACTTGGCAGCCATGGTGGCCATTTTCTAACATGATTGTGCAACCATGGTTTTCCTGAACAATGCCGATTTCAAACTTCTTCTCAAATTCCACCTGTGGGATTCAGCTCTAACTTACCAGAAATTATCCTTAGATGGTCCAGACCAAGTGTTGTTATTTATTGGGTCGGTCAGAAATCCAAGATGGCCACCAGTGCCACTATATACTTGCTACAGAGAATACATACTACAATAATATAAGGGTTTTAATTTAGAGTCAGATGACCGTTAAGGCCCCTGGGCCTCTTGTTTTCTAGGCCATGACTTTTTACCTGATTATGAAAATGGCTGTTTAGCTTAATCACCATGTGACAAAGTGCAGTGCAATGTGATGGAATCCTTGTGACCATGACCTCAAGGTCAAAGGTCATTAAGTGTGAGTTTTGTCCATGCTATACCTTCTTAACCTTTGAATATATCTTGAAAAAATGATGTGCAATACATTACTGTATTGTTACTTTGACCTTAATTTCAGGGTCAAAGGTCAAAGTGCAACTTTTTCTAATAATTCTTTATCTGGCAATAACATTTAAACCATTGAAGATATTCTACTGAAAGTGGCTGTATACCTTTATCAGCCATCTGGCAAAGTGCAGAGTAACCTTGACCTACAGTTCAAAAGTCAATACAGTGCAAAAAAATCAATGCATTGTAAATGAGATGGGATGACATTTTTTTTTCACGAAAACAAACTATTTGAAACTTCATTTATGGGTCGTAGTTGTGTACAATGACATCTTGAGTATGAACATTGATATATAGCTACCAGTGACCATCTTGACTTAAATTATGACATTATCTCCTATTATAATGGCCATTTCAAAAATAGCTTAACACATTAGTTTGGAAAAAAAGAACAGATCTCCTGATTTGTAAAACCATACTCATGCTCAAATACACATTTTGTGTTCAGGCTCAAATACTTTTGGTGAAAAATCTTGATTTCTTGCATATCAGGCTGTTTCTGAAAACTAGAAAAGCTAGAGCAACCAAACTTGGGCTATAGATGTTTCGTGGGATGCATTTCTACGATTTTTTTGTATTTTTTGGGTAAATTTCTAAATTTCTGGTAGATCATTGATATATACAACAAATAATATTGGGCCCAATACACTTTCCTGGGGGATACCACTCATTACCGGGTACAATTTAGAGGATTCTCCGTTGACTATTACTAGCTGGTATCTATTTCTTAAGAAGTCTTTTATCCAATTAACAACCTGAAGGCTAACACCATATCCTGACAATTTCCTCAATAAACGTTGGTGTGGCACTTTATCAAATGCCTTCATGAAATCCATGTATATAACATCTAGCTCCCCACCCTTGTCTATTATCTCTGTCCAATTTTCCAGTACTGTTAGCAATTGTAGTTGAGTTGACCTTTCAGATATAAAACCAAATTGTTTAGGGCTTAGAAAGTTATTTTTATCCACATGTTCAACAATGCTATCTCTCACTAATTTTTCAAATGTCTTAACTATTACGCTTGTCAGGCTTACAGGTCTGTAGTTGCCCGGGTCAGATTTGGATCCTTTTTTGTAGATTGCGGTTATGTTTGCCTCTTTTCAAGCTTGGGGTAGTTTTCCTTCTGATAATGATTTGTTAAGAATTTCTGCCAAAGGTGAACTTATATTGTTTCTGATCTCTTTTAGAAGTTTTGGGTGCATTCTATCTGGTCCCTGTGACTTGTTTTCATTTAGGTTCCCGAGTAATTTTTCCACGACATTCTGATTACAAACAATTTCTTTAAAAGGGTAGCTTGGATTCCTGTTTTCAAATTCTGGTAGGGCCCCGGGGGGTTCCTTTGTAAAATCACTACTGAAAAAAATGGCTAGGACTTCGGCTTTTTCCCTGTCTGTTACTGCCATCTGCTGATCATCTCCATTAAATCCCTTTAAGTCTGAAATTCCTATTTTAATTTTCCTTTTTGAGTTAACGTATTTCCAGAAACGTTTTGGATGTTACTTTATATCCTCCGCTATACTCTTTTCCGTTTCTCTTCTAGATTTCCTAAGTTCCCACTTTACTTGGTTTCTGGCTTTAGCATATTCTTTGTACTTGCTCTCACTTTTTGTTTCCATGTGTCTTTGCCATGTCCTATGCTTTTTGTTTATTAATTTCAAAGTGTCTTTATTCAGGGGTGGATTAAGTTTTCCAGATACTGGGTGGCATTTAGACTTTCTCTTTGGTATATATTTGTTTGCACTTGCTTCAATAATCCCTGTAAAAGATTGAGTATTCCATTCCAGTTTATAGGGACATCATGCATTTCTCATGCTTTTGAAGTCGCCTTTGTTGTAATTCAGACGATGGGTTTTATTCGCAGAAGGAGTTTTATTACAATGAAATTTGAACATCAAAACCAAGCGGTCACTACTTCCTACTGGGCTGTCGTACTTAATTTCTCTGATAATTTCATCTTCATTTGTTAATATTAAATCTAAAATACTTGGCTCGCTTCCTTTTCTCATTCTTGTAAAATCTGTTGTATGTTGGTAAAGATAATTGTCCCTTAATTAAACATTCTACAAAACTTTCGCTTTGTTTGTCATTACCAGGTGACCATGAATTCCAGTCTATTTTCGGCAAATTAAAATCGCCCATGATTAATAAGTGGCTATATTCCTTCTTTGACGATACCTTATCTAACAGTTTCAGTAATTCCTTTGTGTTTTCCTCATCTGAATTTGGACTCCTGTATATGCATCCGACCAATAAACAATTATTTCTTGAGGGTTTTATCTTAACCCATATACTTTCCTTAAATGTGCTTCCCATGTCTACTTCTACTCCATGATACTCTGACTTTAAGTACAGCCTGACTCCTCTCTGTCCATCTCCCGAGTTTTCATTTATGAAAAGGTTGTATCCTTCAATTCTTAATTCAGCTTTGTTTGGCAAATACCTAAAATTCTTTGGATATATTTCTGTAATCCCCATGATATCTGTGTTGTCTAGCAAGTTTAAATCCTTGATTTTAACTGGTCTAATTTGTTTGAATGATAATCTACATTTGTGTAAATACAGCTAAAATAATGTTGAGAATTTTGCAATTTGGTGACATTATCCTTCTGATTTATTCCTGTTTTCTGAATCTTCTTACTTTCCTGTCCCAAGGAGGGCCTCTTACTCGATACGTGTATTCCCCCGATCCTTGAGTAGTTTTCCTTTTAGCTTCATCTCTAAGTTCTGATTCCTTCTGCCTTTCCTGTTTGGTTAGGTCATTGCTTATTATCCCCCGCGAAACGCGTTTGCGGGGGATATTAAATTGGGCTCTGTCCGTCCGTCCGTGCGTGCGTCCGTGCGTCCGTCCGTGTGTCCGTCCGAGATTCTTTTCCGGGCTATAACTCCATAACCGTTCAACGCAGCTCCTTGAAACTTTCAGTATATATCAGACTAGTGCCCTAGTTGTGCCTTTTGCTATTGCGGACCTTCCATTTTCGGTATTTTTTCTGTCACCATGGAAACTTAGTCAAAAATACCAAATTACTGTTTCCTTTTGTTTCCGGGCTATAACTCCATAACCGTTCAACGCAGCTCCTTGAAACTTTCTGTATGTATCAGACTTGTGCCCTAGTTGTACCTTTTGCTATTGCGGACCTTCCATTTTCTGTATTTTTTCTGTCACCATGGAAACTTAATCAAAAATACCAAATTACTGTTTCCTTTTGTTTCCGGGCTATAACTCCATAACCGTTCAACGCAGCTCCTTGAAACTTTCTGTATGTATCAGACTATAGTGCCCTAGTTGTGCCTTTTGCTATTACGGACCTTCCAATTTCGGTATTTTTTCTTTCACCATGGAGACTTAATCAAAAATACAAAATTACTTTTTCCCTAATAACTCTTACTTTGAGCTTGATATATACATGTATTTGGGTTTTCATACCAACTGCGGGGCGCGGGGGATAAAGCCAAGCTTTTGCGGCTCCTTGTTGAAATCTCCTTATACCTTCCATCATTCTGAAGTTCTTTGATGTTTTTGAAGAAGTTCTTTTTATCTTTACTGAATTAAATGCAGCAAGAATCGGTCTTGGTCTGTTTTTAGAATTGTCCTTTTCCTTATCAAATTTCGCAATTCTTGTCATTCTTGTTACCCCATTAATGATAATTTGGGGTAGCTTGCATGTCAACAGGATATTTGTAACTTCCTTGTCGTCAGCTTTCTTTCTTTCTGTTGCTTCTCTGTTAGTTTGCTCCTTGATTCCAAATATTAATATGTTCCGTTCCCTTCTTTTTCTGTCCTCAAGTTCTGTTAGGACATTTTGGGTGTCCTGTCCTTCGTTTCTGTACGGTTTCGGCTCCATCCAGTACTTCTCAGTACAGGAAGCATGTTGTCCATCATTGATGAGTTTCATTACAGTTTACTGATTACACTTGCTTTTCATCTTCTCTTCAAGTGATGTAACTCTTAATTCAAACCCTGCAGTTATAGCCTTGCATTTTCCCTCTATCTCCCTCTCGATAAGTATACCTTTCTTGACACTTACTTTGCAGTCTTTACAGAACCACATTGAATCTGAGACTTGTAAAATCGCATACTCCCGTTCCGTTTTCTCTAGGCATTGGATGCAATATTGGGACATGCATCGCTCGCATTCAAATAGTTCGGCTTCACACTCCGTGAACTCCACTTCACAGACAACACATTTCCATCCTTCATCCTCTGCATCACTACCCATAGGGGATTGGAAATTGTCTGACTGGCTTGTAGCAACATCTTGTGGTTGTTCCTCGGCAGTTGTAGTCAATTTTCCGGCTGATTTTGGGCGAGAAGGCCTACCGCAGCCTTTTTTCTCGACGATGCTAGGGATGCCGGCATTGTTCTTCGTACGACCGGAAGACATTGTTCCGGTCTCTATGTAGAGAATTGCTTTTGTCAGCGACGTTTAGATAGTATCTTCCAAGTTCGATTAGAACTAGTTGCGGAGTGCCATCATTGGCTCTCTGATACTCTTTTTATGGCCTGTATCGGTTAAATAACCCGATATTCGCTGAAAAAACGCTAACGTCTTCTGTTGTCCTTCTGTGGTATAGGGGAGATAACTCTACTTAAAATATTTCTTCATCCATTGACACTGACTCACATTTGACGTTTAGTTGAGCCTTCACCCTTGTGAGGTCAAGGCTTTGGATTCTGTCTCCTGGCTGAGACATACAAAAATCTATAAAACTGATAGTTGCTCCTGCTAAACGCTCAGAATTTTGGGGAGTGGAGTGACTGGTTCACCTGTTGTTAGTGTAATTTGACTGGATGAGGTGGCCTGCTGGATGTCTTAAACGAGTTTAAAGAAAGTTTGGTTGAGAACAGATTCCTTGTTTGAGCATAAAAAGTGGTTTCATGATTATGGGCCTAGATCAAACATCAAATCAATAGAGATTAGCAATCCCTCTGGCATACATCTATATGTCTTCCAAGTAGCATAATTGGTGTAATGATTACCTTGACAGGCTTATGTATGATAGAGCTATACACAATATAGATCAACAAATAAGCCTGTGCTTGCAAATGGATAAGCCCTATCATTTCTGACAGGGACAGGGTTGCTCCTTTGTCTAAAGCATGCTGTATCTCACATTGTAAAAGGCCACTAATTGTGTTGTCTCCCTGCAGGGACAGGGACAGCGTGTCTCCTTTGTCTAAAGCATGCTGTTTCTCATATTGTAAAAAGCATCTAATTATGTTGTCTCCCTGCAGGGATAGGGTTTCTCCTTTGTCTAAAGCATGCTGTATCTCACATTGTAAAAAGCAATTAATTATACCCCCGCAACGGAGTTGGGGGGGGGGGGGGGGGGTATACTGGAATCAGGTTGTCTGTCTGTCCGTCCGTCCAGCCGTCAGTCCGTCTGTCTGTAGACGCATTTTGTCCGGACCACTCCTCCTAAACCGCTGGGCCGATTCCAAAGACACTTCACACGCATATTAATGATCATGTGTAGATGTGCATGCCACTTTCTTTTTTTCAAAATTATTGTTGCTATGGCAAATGGTCACTGTAAACAGGTTTTCTGATAAGAACCATAACTTCTTATCAGTTAGTTTGTCCGCATAACTCCTGCTAAACCGAAGGGCCGATTTCAATGAAACTTCACACAAATATAGAGGACCATGTGTAGATATGCATGCCACTTTCTTTTTCTCAAAATTATGGTTGCTATGGCAACTGGTCACTATAAAAAGGATTTCTGATAAGAACCATAACTTTAAGTTTGTCCGGACAACTCCTCCTAAACCGTAGGGCCGATTTCAATGAAACTTCAAACAAATATAGAAGACCATGTGAAGATGTGCATGCCACTTTTTTTTTTTTTTTAAATTATTGTTGCTATGGCAACTGGTCACTATAAACAGGTTTTCTGATAAGAACCATAACTTTAAGTTTGTCCGCACAACTCCTCCTAAACCAAAGGGCCGATTTCAATGAAACATCAAACAAATATAGAAGACCATGTGTAGATATGCATGCCACTTTATTTTTCACAAAATTATGGTTGCTATGGCAACTAGTCACTATAAACAGGTTTTCCGATAAGAACCATAACTTTAAGTTTGTCCGGACAACTCCTCCTAAACTAAATGGCCAATTTCAATGAAACTTCACACAAATATAGAGGACCATGTGTAGATGTGCATGCTACTTTTGTTTTAAAAAATATTGTTACTATGGCAACTGGTCACTATAAACAGGTTTTCTGATAAGAACCATAACTTTAAGTTTGTCCGGACAACTCCTCCTAAACCGTAGGGCCGATTTCAATGAAACTTCAAACAAATATAGAGGACCATGTGTAGATGTGCATGCTACTTTTTTTTTTTTTAAGTTATTGTTGCTATGGCAACTGGTCACTATAAACAGGTTTTCTGATAAGAACCATAACTTTAAGTTTGTCCGCACAGCTCCTCCTAAACTAAATGGCCAATTTCAATGAAACTTCACACAAATATAGAGGACCATGTGTAGATGTGCATGCTACTTTTTTTTTTTTTCAAAATTATGATGGCTATGGCAACTGGTCACTATATTACTTGGTTATCTTAGTTAGCCTCTAACTAACAGTTCCAGTTCACCATTGACTTATGTAGATTGAGGGGGTATTAGTCAGCCATCCTGGCGACAGTTCTAGTTAATATTGTAAAAGGTCATTAGTTGTGTTGTCTCCCTGCAGAGACAGGGACAGGATTTGTCCTTTGTCTAAAGCATGCTGTATCTCATTGTATGTTGATCATAGAAGGCCACTAAAATGTTAGTGTTTTGCATCATTGAAAAAAAACAAAATCAATATGTATACAATATAATGATTCAGATATATAACTTTTGATTGGAGTATGGAGTTTATAGAATCAGAAGTGCAATATTTTAAGGTTAATTATTCTCATTAGCAATCCAGTAGCATAGTTCTTCATTCTAATCTAATCTGTACATGTTGAAATAACACATTATCTAATAATGTTCTTACATCTGTAAATTCTGTAAGTGTCATATTGCCTTGATTTATTCAGCAAATAACATGGTGATGAAAACATAATCTGCCATTATTTTTTAAAGAGTTTTTTTTTCCTAAAGAAAGAGGAAGAAGAGAGACAAAAGAAGATGATTCATATGTCAAAAGCTTCAAACGAGAGACAGATTCAAACACAAAGGTATATACATATAGGGATTAAATGGATTTTTATATTTGAATTGTGGCTATGAATAGCGGTAGCTATCTACATATCCCCTGCTGCGCATTAGCACATCTCAGAAGATATGTAGAGAGCTACTGCTATTCATAGCTGCAATAAAATTGAAAAAAAAAATCCATCCAACTCATATTTACAGTAGGGTGATTTAGAATAAAAACAAGGAACAGAGTCATTTTCAAATTTTTAACTTTTATAGTTGAAACAACCAGCAATCCTGCCAATGCACGATGCCATTTGTTTAATGTGTCCTGCATTTTCCAGCTGTTTCTTAATTTTTTTAATTTTTAGGACACCTGACCATAGGTCATGTGACCTACTGCGATAGCCTTTTTTCCATCCTCATACATCCTCCCTGAACTTTTCTTTGTGAACATGATCACTTGAGTAAATAATAACTGAGATTAATGAAACATTGTATTCAGCATTATATCGATAAGATTTCAGACAATTTCAATAAACATAATTATTCAACTTTAACATTAACTGACCCAAAGGGTCAGGATGACCTATAGCCATTGTGCTTCATCTGTCGTCGTGTGTGTCAAAATAAATATTAGAATATATATCTTATTTAAGTATAGAAATATGTGTGGCTCGGCCATAGGAAAGGACATTCCTATATAAATTTACGTGTGGGAAATTGGTTGTGCGCGCCCTTAATAAGATTCATCAGGAGTTACTTCCCTTACACATAAACTTTAAAAAGAAAACCAAGAAAGACAGTTGGGCTTGGATGGTACGTGCGAGGGAAGCGGTGGTGAAAGGGTTCCGTGGTGAAAAACAACAACTGAAGAGATGGCGAAGACTTGTTTAAAGTGACAATGTTATTACGGAAGGTGCATTGAGGTACATTGTACGTGTGTGCGATCACGAGACGCGGCCAGGAGGATACGTGGTCAGGAACTGGGCATGAGTGCCAGACACGTAATGTTGTATGTGAACTTTTGTTTCTTGATACTGTAGCAAATTTTATGTCAAATGATTATGTTCGTTGTTGTTACACATGTTTTATTTATATAAATTTGTTGAAACCTACTAAAGTCTCTGAAAGCAAAGCTACCACAGAAAAGATCCCGTAAAATATCAATTTAATTCGTCACATTTTTATGTCTGACAGTGTGTAGTGCATGATGCATGAACTTTTCATTCAAATGACTTCTTCTCAACTATATAATATGTTCAAGGTCACTGGGGTCAAATATGCTAAAATCGTCAAACAACTTCTCAATAATCAAGACACCCAGGGACTTGATATTAGGCCTTTAAAGCATGCTGGGATGAAGTGCTACCTGGTTTGTTCAAGTGGATGACCTTGACCTACTTTCAAGGTCACGGGGGTCAAATATGCTAAAATCTTCAAATGACTTGCTGGGGTGAAGGGCTACCTGTTTTGTTCAAGGGAATAACCTTGACCTCATTTTAAGATTACAGGACTCGAAGTCTTCTGACAACTTCTCAACCAAAAAATCCATGGCAATCAGCGATTTACGCCCCATAGAGCCTCTACTTTACAACCCCGGCAACGAAGTTGGGGGGGGGGGGGGGGGGTGTTATACTGGAATCACCTTGTCCATCCGTCCGTCCATCCGTCCGTCCGTTCGCCTCTCACAGAATTTTTCCAGCTATGCATTCGCTCATTTCTTAATGGATTTTACTCAAATTTGGTATATAGTTAGAAGACCATATGAACTTGTGTGCTTTTGCGATTTAGCCCTTTTTAAGAGAGTTTTGCTCTTTTTTCATATAAAATGTGTCATAATTTTGTCCGGCTATGCATTCACTTAGTTTTTGATGGATTTTCTTGAAACTTTATACAGAGTTGAAGGATGGCATGAAGTTGTGTCTCCAGCTTCTTCTGAAAAAAACCTTTTTACAGAGTTATGCCCCTTTATGTAAAAAATGGTTACTAGCTTGTCCGTTTTGTTTTGTTTGTTTTCAATGGATTTTGTATGTAGTTAGAGGACCCTATGAAGCATAGCTCTATATGCAAAGATTTTTTCTTTAAAAACGAGCAAAATTTTGGTCGGCTGTGCATTCACTTACTTAGTTCTTACCTAAACATAGAACATGTTCCATTTGGTTATAGTACCATACAAAGGCAGCTTCACAAAGTATCCAAACCAATCATGGAAAAACGGGGGTATACTTGTCACCCCCTCGGTGACAGCTCTAGTTCTATTTGATATTCAATGAAACACACAATTACGAAAAGTTTGGTCAGATGACTATAAAGGCCCATGGGCCTCTTGCTGCCCTTTGTAATAATACAGTATTGGACCTTGTGAAGGAGATAACTTGAGTAAATATCAAACAAGTTTGTTGAAAATTTGTACGCAACCTTATATCAATAAGATCTCAGACCAGTTCTAAAATGGGTATTATTTGACAGTAACTTACAGTTATTGCCCTATGGCCAAAAAGAGTCAAATTAACTGAAATTTCAAAAAATCTCCTTAGGACTGGCAAATAATGTAAAAGTAAATACTGTTTATAGATGGAAGGTGCTTAACCAAAATTGTCAGTTTCATGAAACCAGGGTCTGTTGTTTCCATAATAAAGTTTATGATATATAATATTGACAAAAATATTTCAAAATTAATGTGACTGTTAAGGCCCATGGGCCTCTTGTTATTCTAAACAAATAGACCAAATATTTTATTGTTTTTATTGGCTGTTGTATATTTTCATTCAATACGAAAAGTTTTCATGATGCTGCATCTTTGACAAAAGCGTGATTATGAATTGAATTGACTGTCGTATACAATACCAAATTTTAACTCTACTTTACTCTCTCCCCGCCTCCAAAAGATATGAGCTTCTAATTCGATCTATCAAATTAAAAATGTTAACTTATTAATTGCCTCCCGAAGAATATTGCCTTTTATTACTGAATATATTTTTTGGCATAATAAGCAATTAGTATTATGACTTTTATTATGTTCTTCATTAGTTAATATTCTTAATCATATAATTAGTTAATTAATTTCGACAAAGCGGACAGTAAAATCAACATCATATTTATCATAAAAATAAAAAAAATGATGGTCAAAAGACTGCTATAACAAAAAAAGTATAATGTATTTAGTCTGAGGGGCGGGGCACAAAAGGGGTCAATTTGGCTTAATTGATGTTAAGAACTTCTTCTCTTAATGAACTAAGCAAAGTATATCACTCATATTTGTCAGGTAGTATTGTTATGTGGTGAGGATTCAAAATTGTACATATGGTAGGACTGACTCCCAGGGGGCCTCAGGGGCAGGGCTGAAAGGGGCCAATTTGCCTAAATTGATATAAATTACTTCTTCTCTGAAACTAAGCAATGTATATCACTCATATTTAACTGGTAGCATCTTTTTGAGGTGGGGATTTAACTCTTTCCGTACTTTGTGTTCTTTCCGGATTCTGTACCGGAAGTAGTTATTAGGCTCGCCCCCGGAAGTTTAAACAAAATGGCAGAGTACATGTGCATTTTTGGCGTGTTGTTATTTTCATATAGAAACAGAAAGGTTAGTTTTATCTTTGTACATGATTAAGAAATATTTAACAAAATAAGTTATAGATCAGATTTATCACTCTGAAATGTCCTAGACTCTGATATCTAAAATGCAAATGTAGCAAGCCGCCATATTGTTTACATTAAGAACATATTGAGAAAATATCAACTATTACTCTACCGAAAAAACACGTAAAACAAACGAAATAAAAATTATTTAACAACCAAGGTGTTTGTTTCAAATGCTTTGAACACATTTTATAAATCATTGTATTTGGTAATTGTATTTATCGGTTGATGTCAACAAATCAAAACTCTAAAAACATCAACTTCGTCTGTCGACTATAGTCGACAGCGGGGAAGATCGAGCACATTTTTATGTTGACTATAGTCGACAACGGGGAAGAGGGAGCACATTTTTATATCGACTATAGTCGACAACGGTACTGAAAGAGTTAAATTGTACAAAAAGCTGGACTGACCTCTAAAAATAAAGCTATTAGCAAATGAAACATAAACATTATTTTGATGTTTGCTCAAAAATACAAGGTGAGCGATACAGGCCTTCTGGGCCTCTTGTTTTGTGAGAAGTGTTGTATATCCTGTGTGCTATTTTGTTTTTGTATCTATGCTATGTATCAGTTGAAACTAATTAATTTCAGAGAAAGATAGCATGTTTACCTTCGAGCGCTTCTTGAGTCATCATATAATATAAATATGATCGCCTCATGTTTACCTTCAGTAAATTATCTTAATGTAATGAGTTAGTGCAGAAATTAACAATGTGATCTTATGGTTTATATGCAATTGTAGACATTCCATGTAACATTGCTATAAACTTTCCTTGTTGATCTTTCTCTACACATTCAAACGTAACTTATATACTTAGGGTTATAGTGATGTGATATAATTGCGTTTTGAGCTAATCTGTTAAAAACAGGAAGTGAGCTTTTGCATGATGTTGCATGTAACTTGTTCTTGAATTTTTTCTATTTTGAGTCTGCTTTTCTTAATTACTAAAAGACTCAGGATAACAATATTGGGCTACTGAATAGCTTTCTTATATTGAGGGCTACCAAGTTTGTTCGATCGAATAACCTTTAACAACTTTCAAGTTCAGAAGGGTTGCAAACAGAAAGAATTCCAAAATATTAAAACAGCTTCTGAATGTTCAATAGAATCTGATAGTCATGCTATTTTGCCAAATACCTGCTAATATGATGGCATAATCATTTTTTTTACATTTCACAGGTTCAAATAGCACTGCCTGAGAAGCAAGGTGAGTTGTTAAACAGGTTCAATTGGAAGAGTTAGCAAAAAAATTAAAAAATGTGAGTTTTAAATCATGCACCAAAGTAATACATCTCATATGAATCATGCTTACTTCAGAGTGAGGTTTTTTTTTATCAGGTTTTGTTAATGTTGACAAATAGATTGAGGAAATTTTAAGAATCATAATTGACCAAAAACAGCAAAGTACATTTTGTATATATATAAATCCATGATGGCTTTATTGGTGGTACATTTTTAATCATAACATGTAACTTTATCAAATCTTGTTTCAAAATGAATTGTCTTATTTTACATCATTTAATATATTTGTGTAAGGGAGCAGTTTCTATCAGAGAAACCTAACCCAGATTTGTTGATCTTTGGTCCATTGGGGTTTTATAATTTGATAAACATCAAATACACAATGTATGTTTATTCATCTATGAATATGTAAAATAAATGAAAATAAATATTTTAGTCTATGTCGGCCAAATTGCAACTGAGCATCTTTGCTTGAATTTATGTGCCGGTGCCAAGCTTAAAACGGCAAACGGCAAAAACAGCAAGCTAGAATCAAGTTCGCCCTCTATTTTTCTTTGTCAGTGAAGGACTTGTGGGGTAATGATGTAGGGCCAGCAGTAATGTCTTGTGGGGTAATGATGTAGGGCCAGCAGTAATGACTTGTGGGGTAATGATGTAGGGCCAGCAGTAATGTCTTGTGGGGTAATGATGTAGGGCCAGCAGTAATGTCTTGTGGGGTAATGATGTAGGGCCAGCAGTAATGTCTTGTGGGGTAATGATGTAGGGCCAGCAGTAATGACTTGTGGGGTAATGATGTAGGGCCAGCAGTAATGTCTTGTGGGGTAATGATGTAGGGCCAGCAGTAATGACTTGTGGGGTAATGATGTAGGGCCAGCAGTAATGACTTGTGGGGTAATGATGTAGGGCCAGCAGTAATGTCTTGTGGGGTAATGATGTAGGGCCAGCAGTAATGACTTGTGGGGTAATGATGTAGGGCCAGCGGTAATGACTTGTGGGGTAATGATGTAGGGCCAGCAGTAATGACTTGTGGGGTAATGATGTAGGGCCAGCAGTAATGACTTGTGGGGTAATGATGTAGGCCAGCGGTAATGACTTGTGGGGTAATGATGTAGGGCCAGCAGTAATGTCTTGTGGGGTAATGATGTAGGGCCAGCGGTAATGACTTGTGGGGTAATGATGTAGGGCCAGCAGTAACCGGGTAATGATGTAGGCCAGCAGTAATGTCTTGTGGGGTAATGATGTAGGCCAGCGGTAATGACTTGTGGGGTAATGATGTAGGGCCAGCAGTAATGTCTTGTGGGGTAATGATGTAGGGCCAGCAGTAATGTCCTAATGATGTAGGGCCAGCAGTAATGACTTGTGGGGTAATGATGTAGGGCCAGCAGTAATGTCTTGTGGGGTAATGATGTAGGGCCAGCAGTAATGTCGTAATGATGTAGGGCCAGCAGTAATGACTTGTGGGGTAATGATGTAGGGCCAGCAGTAATGACTTGTGGGGTAATGATGTAGGGCCAGCAGTAATGTCTTGTGGGTTAATGATGTAGGGCCAGCAGTAATGTCTTGTGGGGTAATGATGTAGGGCCAGCAGTAATGACTTGTGGGGTAATGATGTAGGGCCAGATGTAATGTCTTGTGGGGTAATGATGTAGGGCCAGATGTTATGTCTTGTGGGGTAATGATGTAGGGCCAGCGGTAATGTATTGTGGGGTAATGATGTAGGGCCAGCAGTAATGACTTGTGGGGTAATGATGTAGGGCCAGCAGTAATGTCTTGTGGGGTAATGATGTAGGGCCAGCAGTAATGTCGTAATGATGTAGGGCCAGATGTAATGTCTTGTGGAGTAATGATGTAGGGCCAGCAGTAATGTCTTGTGGGGTAATTATGTAGGGCCAGCAGTAATGACTTGTGGGGTAATGATGTAGGGCCAGCAGTATTGTCTTGTGGGGTAATGATGTAGGGCCAGCGGTAATGTCTTGTGGGGTAATGATGTAGGGCCAGCAGTAATGTCTTGTGGGGTAATGATGTAGGGCCAGCAGTAATGACTTGTGGGGTAATGATGTAGGGCCAGCACTAATGTCTTGTGGGTTAATGATGTAGGGCCAGCAGTAATGACTTGTGGGGTAATGATGTAGGGCCAGCAGTAATGTCTTGTGGGGTAATGATGTAGGGCCAGCGGTAATGTCCTAATGATGTAGGGCCAGCAGTAATGACTTGTTGGGTAATGATGTAGGGCCAGATGTTATGTCTTGTGGGGTAATGATGTAGGGCCAGCAGTAATGTCTTGTGGGGTAATGATGTAGGCCAGCGGTAATGACTTGTGGGGTAATGATGTAGGGCCAGCAGTAATGTCTTGTGGGGTAATGATGTAGGGCCAGCAGTAATGTCCTAATGATGTAGGGCCAGCAGTAATGACTTGTGGGGTAATGATGTAGGGCCAGCAGTAATTTCTTGTGGGGTAATGATGTAGGGCCAGCAGTAATGTCGTAATGATGTAGGGCCAGCAGTAATGACTTGTGGGGTAATGATGTAGGGCCAGCAGTAATGACTTGTGGGGTAATGATGTAGGGCCAGCAGTAATGACTTGTGGGTTAATGATGTAGGGCCAGCAGTAATGTCTTGTGGGGTAATGATGTAGGGCCAGCAGTAATGACTTGTGGGGTAATGATGTAGGGCCAGATGTAATGTCTTGTGGGGTAATGATGTAGGGCCAGATGTTATGTCTTGTGGGGTAATGATGTAGGGCCAGCGGTAATGTCTTGTGGGGTAATGATGTAGGGCCAGCAGTAATGACTTGTGGGGTAATGATGTAGGGCCAGCAGTAATGTCTTGTGGGGTAATGATGTAGGGCCAGCAGTAATGTCGTAATGATGTAGGGCCAGATGTAATGTCTTGTGGAGTAATGATGTAGGGCCAGCAGTAATGTCTTGTGGGGTAATTATGTAGGGCCAGCAGTAATGACTTGTGGGGTAATGATGTAGGGCCAGCAGTATTGTCTTGTGGGGTAATGATGTAGGGCCAGCAGTAATGTCTTGTGGGGTAATGATGTAGGGCCAGCAGTAATGTCTTGTGGGGTAATGATGTAGGGCCAGCAGTAATGTCTTGTGGGGTAATGATGTAGGGCCAGCAGTAATGTCTTGTGGGGTAATGATGTAGGGCCAGCAGTAATGTCTTGTGGGGTAATGATGTAGGGCCAGCAGTAATGTCTTGTGGGGTAATGATGTAGGGCCAGCGGTAATGTCTTGTGGGGTAATGATGTAGGGCCAGCGGTAATGTCTTGTGGGGTAATGATGTAGGGCCAGCGGTAATGTCTTGTGGGGTAATGATGTAGGGCCAGCAGTAATGTCGTAATGATGTAGGGCCAGCAGTAATGTCTTGTGGGGTAATGATGTAGGGCCAGCAGTAATGTCTTGTGGGGTAATGATGTAGGGCCAGCAGTAATGTCTTGTGGGGTAATGATGTAGGGCCAGCAGTAATGTCTTGTGGGGTAATGATGTAGGGCCAGCAGTAATGTCGTAATGATGTAGGGCCAGCAGTAATGTCTTGTGGGGTAATGATGTAGGGCCAGCAGTAATGACTTGTGGGGTAATGATGTAGGGCCAGCAGTAATGTCTTGTGGGGTAATGATGTAGGGCCAGCAGTAATGTCGTAATGATGTAGGGCCAGCAGTAATGTCTTGTGGGGTAATGATGTAGGGCCAGCAGTAATGACTTGTGGGGTAATGATGTAGGGCCAGCAGTAATGTCTTGTGGGGTAATGATGTAGGGCCAGCAGTAATGTCGTAATGATGTAGGGCCAGCAGTAATGACCTGTGGGGTAATGATGTAGGGCCAGCAGTAATGACTTGTGGGGTAATGATGTAGGGCCAGCAGTAATGACTTGTGGGGTAATGATGTAGGGCCAGCAGTAATGACTTGTGGGTTAATGATGTAGGGCCAGCAGTAATGTCTTGTGGGGTAATGATGTAGGGCCAGCAGTAATGACTTGTGGGGTAATGATGTAGGGCCAGATGTAATGTCTTGTGGGGTAATGATGTAGGGCCAGATGTTATGTCTTGTGGGGTAATGATGTAGGGCCAGCGGTAATGTCTTGTGGGGTAATGATGTAGGGCCAGCAGTAATGACTTGTGGGGTAATGATGTAGGGCCAGCAGTAATGTTGTAATGATGTAGGGCCAGATGTAATGTCTTGTGGAGTAATGATGTAGGGCCAGCAGTAATGTCTTGTGGGGTAATTATGTAGGGCCAGCAGTAATGACTTGTGGGGTAATGATGTAGGGCCAGCAGTATTGTCTTGTGGGGTAATGATGTAGGGCCAGCAGTAATGTCTTGTGGGGTAATGATGTAGGGCCAGCAGTAATGACTTGTGGGGTAATGATGTAGGGCCAGCAGTAATGTCTTGTGGGGTAATGATGTAGGGCCAGCAGTATGTCTTGTGGGGTAATGATGTAGGGCCAGCAGGTAATGTCTTGTGGGGTAATGATGTAGGGCCAGCGGTAATGTCTTGTGGGGTAATGATGTAGGGCCAGCGGTAATGTCTTGTGGGGTAATGATGTAGGGCCAGCGGTAATGTCTTGTGGGGTAATGATGTAGGGCCAGCGGTAATGTCTTGTGGGGTAATGATGTAGGGCCAGCGGTAATGTCGTAATGATGTAGGGCCAGCAGTAATGTCTTGTGGGGTAATGATGTAGGGCCAGCAGTAATGACTTGTTGGGTAATTATGTAGGGCCAGCAGTAATGACTTGTGGGGTAATGATGTAGGGCCAGCAGTAATGTCTTGTGGGGTAATGATGTAGGGCCAGCAGTAATGTCTTGTGGGGTAATGATGTAGGGCCAGCGGTAATGTCTTGTGGGGTAATGATGTAGGGCCAGCGGTAATGTCTTGTGGGGTAATGATGTTGGGCCAGCGGTAATGTCTTGTGGGGTAAGGATGTAGGGCCAGCGGTAATGTCTTGTGGGGTAATGATGTAGGGCCAGCGGTAATGACTTGTGGGGTAATGATGTAGGGCCAGCGGTAATGTCTTGTGGGGTAATGATGTTGGGCCAGCGGTAATGTCTTGTGGGGTAATGATGTAGGGCCAGCAGTAATGTCGTAATGATGTAGGGCCAGCAGTAATGACTTGTGCGGTAATGATGTAGGGCCAGCAGTAATGACTTATGGGGTAATGATGTAGGGCCAGCGGTAATGACTTGTGGGGTAATGATGTAGGGCCAGCAGTAATGACTTGTGGGGTAATGATGTAGGGCCAGCAGTAATGTCTTGTGGGGTAATGATGTAGGGCCAGCAGTAATGTCTTGTGGGGTAATGATGTAGGGCCAGCAGTAATGACTTGTGGGGTAATGATGTAGGGCCAGCAGTAATGACTTGTGGGGTAATGATGTAGGGCCAGCAGTAATGACTTGTGGGGTAATGATGTAGGGCCAGCAGTAATGTCTTGTGGGTTAATGATGTAGGGCCAGCAGTAATGTCTTGTGGGGTAATGATGTAGGGCCAGCAGTAATGTCTTGTGGGGTAATGATGTAGGGCCAGCAGTAATGTCGTAATGATGTAGGGCCAGCAGTAATGACTTGTGGGGTAATGATGTAGGGCCAACAGTAATGACTTGTGGGGTAATGATGTAGGGCCAGCAGTAATGTCTTGTGGGGTAATGATGTAGGGCCAGCAGTAATGTCGTAATGATGTAGGGCCAGCAGTAATGTCTTGTGGGGTAATGATGTAGGGCCAGCAGTAATGTCGTAATGATGTAGGGCCAGCAGTAATGTCTTGTGGGGTAATGATGTAGGGCCAGCAGTAATGTCTTGTGGGGTAATGATGTAGGGCCAGCAGTAATGACTTGTGGGGTAATGATGTAGGGCCAGCAGTAATGACTTGTGGGGTAATGATGTAGGGCCAGCAGTAATGTCTTGTGGGGTAATGATGTAGGGCCAGCAGTAATGACTTGTGGGGTAATGATGTAGGGCCAGCAGTAATGTCTTGTGGGGGTAATGATGTAGGGCCAGCAGTAATGTCTTGTGGGGTAATGATGTAGGGCCAGCAGTAATGACTTGTGGGGTAATGATGTAGGGCCAGCAGTAATGACTTGTGGGGTAATGATGTAGGGCCAGCAGTATGATCGTGTGGGGTAATGATGTAGGGCCAGCAGTACGTAATGAATTGTGGGGTAATGATGTAGGGCCAGCAGGTAAATGTCTTGTGGGGTAATGATGTAGGGCCAGCAGTAATGTCTTGTGGGGTATGATGTAGGGCCAGCAGTAATGACTTGGTGGGGTAATGATGTAGGGCCAGCAGTAATGTCTTGTCGGGGTGGTAATGATGTAGGCCAGCAGACAGTAATGTCTGTGGGGTCAAATGATGAGGGCCAGCAGTAATATTGTGGGGTATATGTAGGGCCAGCAGTAATGAACTTGTGGTTGGTATATGATGTAGGGCCAGCAGGAGTATGTCTTGTGGGGTAATGATGGTAATGATGTAGGGCCATAGTAATGATTGTGGGGTAAGGTAAATTGTCAGCAGTATGCTTTGGAGGATATCAAATGAGGAATGTTGGCCACGAATTCCTTGATGAGTAATGTTACAGGACCTAATGTCCCAGTGGTAGATCAACTGGGATGATTTAGCTCAGTGTACTACATGCTGGGAATGATGTAGGTGCAGCGTCAAGTCATATGGAATGTGTAAGGCCAGCTTCAATGAGAATGTAGGCAGCAGTAAAGTGTTCATTTGTAGTGTAAGCAAGAATACTCTTGTAATATTCACGTATACTGTGTAAGATGTAGGCCAGGAATTTCTTGTTTAACTTGCCAGGACATAAGCTGTGGGTAAATGAGGCCAGTAATGACTATGTGAAACAAGTCATACTCATGACGTCGTTTGAGAGGTTAATATTGTGGACAATGTAAAGTTTTTAGATGTCAGACCAGCGTTGTAACTGCGTGGAAATCTACGGTCAATACAAGTCTATACATAGTCTTTACAGACGTTTAGGCCACGTCTGTAAGCTCTCAAAACATTGTCCAGAGTGAACAGTGTTGAAGTGAGCGCACGTGTGTGAGATAGTATGTGTGTGAGATATGTGTTATCATGCACTATAATGTTACAGCTGTTGATTGTAAGTGTAGAACACTATATTTACAAGTTGTCTCCACTTTGACATTTGTTATACAGTATTTAGTTAGGTAATTATAATATGTAGAACCATTTCAAAAATGACCTGTTGTTGAAGGTAAATTTTCAAATAGTTTGAGATATCAAATGAGAATTTTGGACGAACCTACCATAATAATGTTACAGGACCATCCTGTCCCAGTGGATATCAACTGGTGGATTACTACTGCTTCATGTACCTACCCATGCCTAGGACATATGACATGGCCAGTCTGCAGTGTCACAGTCATAATGGAAGTGTGCCTGAAGTCACTTCAAGAGAAATGCAGCAAGCACTGAAAGTGTTCCTTTTAGGTAAGAAACACTCCTTTAATCATCTCATCTGTTTAACAGGTAGTGTCAAGGAATTTTCTTTTTAACTTGCCAGGACATAAACCCAGTGGGCAAATGACGTCAGTATGACATTGAAACAACGTCATACTCTGACGTCGTTTAGACGTTCAATTTTGGTTGAAAATGAAAGTTTTCTAGATGTCAGAACCTGACGTTGTACCGACGTCGGAAATCTGACGTCAATACAACGTCTATACAACGTCTTTACAACGTCTATACAACGTCTTTACAACGTTATTACAAAGTCCTAACAACATCGTTTCAACGTTGCGCAGCAGTCGGAATCAGACGTTAAAACCGACGTCAGAAATGTGACCTTTATTCAACCTGATTTATATTTTGCATTGTTACTTATTCTAGCACAAGAAATATTTCTAAAATCTGCAAAACTACACTACGATTTTGTATACACTTCTTAAGCGCAAGTTGTGCTGAAATATGTAACAATGTTCATAAAGCGAATGTATGTAGGTCGCATTTCTGGGGGTGTTTGTAATTTTAACACAAAAGGAGAAATGTTGCTGTAATTAACACGCTCTTTAGTTGGTAATAAAATAAACAAAAATCGTCAAACAAGTATCCATGTTTTTTTTATTTAGACTATTAATCCCGGTAACCACTTAAAACGCAGGTCCGGAACATGACAGCAACTGGTGACATCCAATGAGACTTCATGTGTTGTTAGTTCTAATGTCTTCATCTCACGTTCTGTATAAAATAATAAAACAAACGGATTATATTATTTGCTTTTTTTTTCAGGTCATCTGACCCGAAGGGTCAGGATGACCTATAGCCATCGTGCTTCGTCCGTCATCGTGCGCCGTGTGCCGTGCGCCGTGTGCCGTGCGCCGTGTGCCGTGCGCCGTTCGCCATGCGCCGTCCGTAAACTTTTCACATTTTAATCTTCTCAAGTTCCACCAGTGGGATTAAGCTGAAACTTGCCAGAAATGATCCTGAGATGGTCCTGACCAAGTGTTGTTATTTTTCGATTCGGTCCGAAATCCAAGATGACCGCCATAGCCGCCATCTTGAAAAACACATTTTAAACTTCTTCTCAAGTTCCACCAGTGCTATTGAGTTGAAACTTGCCTGCAATGATCCTGATATGATCCCAACCAAGTGTTGTTATTTTTTGGGTTGGTCCGAAATCCAAGATGGCTGCCATAGCCGCCA
Source organism: Pecten maximus (assembly GCF_902652985.1). Lineage (NCBI taxonomy): Eukaryota > Metazoa > Mollusca > Bivalvia > Pectinida > Pectinidae > Pecten > Pecten maximus. Next base: position 52,875,208 of record NC_047017.1, read on the forward strand.
TTTTGAAAACACATTTTAAACTTCTTCTCAAGTTCCACCAGTGCTGTTGGGCTGAAACTTACCAGAAATGATCCTGAGATGATCCCAACCAAGTGTTGTTATTTTTCGGGTCCGTCCGAAATCCAAGATGGCCGCCATAGCCGCCATCTTGAAAAACACATTTTAAACTTCTTCTCCAGTTCCATTGGTGCCATTGAGCTGGAAATGGGTGAGGATGTCAAGGAAGGCGAGCCAACATAGTGTTGTTATTTGTTTGGCCTCGTAAAAAATTTGACATGGCAGCAATATGGCGGCCATTTTGTAACATGATTGCGCAATCATGGTTTTCCTTAACAACACCTATTTCAAACTTCTTCTCAAATTCCACCAGTGGGATTCAGCTCTAACTTACCAGAAATGATCCTGAGATGGTCCTTACCAAGTGTTGTTATTTATCGGGCCGGCCAGAAATCCAAGATGGCCGCCATGGCAGCCATCTTGAAAAACACATTTTAAACTTCTTCTCCAGTTCCACTGGTGCCATTGAGCTGGAAATTGGTGAGGATGTTAAGGAAGGAGGGCCAACAAAGTGTTGTTATCTTTTCGGCCTTGTAAAAACTTTGACATGGCAGCAATGGCGGCCATTTTCTAACATGATTGCGCAATCATGGTTTTCCTGAACAACACCTATTTCAAACTTCTTCTCAAATTCCACCAGTGGGATTCAGCTCTAGCTTACCAGAAATTATCCTTAGATGGTCCAGACCAAGTGTTGTTATTTATTGGGTCGGTCAGAAATCAAAGATGGCCACCATGGCCAACAGTGCCACTATATACTTGCTACAGAGAATGCATACTACAATAATATAAGGGTTTTAATTTAGAGTCAGATGACCGTGAAGGCCCCTGGGCCTCTTGTTTTAATTATACACTGTCTCTGGAGTTAACCAAAGCATGCGTTCACGGAACTGTGTCCTACATTAATATAAAAAACTACAAAATGGCTGCATAAGGCGGTCTAACAGGTATTATTGTCTTTAGAGTTAAAAATTGTTTACATTCTGACTACTGTACTTGTGTTCTCCGGATATCGGGTTTGTTTGTAGTGTTACAATGTCAAGCAACTTAACAAATATCCATCAATATAAGCTTAACAACTCTTACACTCAACAGTTACCACCTATAGAAGAAACCAGCATCTATTTTATGATAATTCAAGTTTTGGATGGACTGACGTTATAGCGGTTAGCTGTAGGCGTGCAATACTTCAGTCTCACGTTCATAATAGCATATTTAAAACACAAACATCAAACTGAAACATCGGGAAGCAATGAAAAAAACTCTACATAAATAACGATTCAAAATATAGACACTTACTTGAAAATCCTGTTAATCCTGTTATTATGATTCAAAGTCCCCAGTTCTCAACGGCCGTAATGAGTCTCGTTGGCTTGACCAAGGCCTCCGCAAAAGCCATATGTGCTAAGATAAAGGCGCTGCTATGTGGAAGGAGGTATTAATGTCAAGTAATGCGAAACTAAACAAACAAACTTTACAACTTGGGGATAGTACATGTGTATGTGGACTTAGGGTCTCGCCTCTGCAGAACGAGGATTTTGATGATGTGCAGCTAAATTGCGCATTTAAATACTTTGAAAAGAATCATAAAATGTGTTTATATGGCAAAATATATCTTCCTTGTGAATATCATATTCATTTCAAATTTCGTTACTGTTAGGTAATGAGACATAAGTACATGCACATTTTCAAATTCATATACAGTGTATATTATATACATTTGCTGTCACTGTCGTCCGACATTGCTTCCACATGTTCATTTCAATGTCTGATCATGGACGAAATCGGTGGTCTTATCGACGTTGAAAAGACGTTGCCAATATCGCGACCACAACATAACGTTTATTCAACATTGATACAACGTCATAGCATCAACGTTGTTTTCACAGTTTGGCTTCGACGTCTGATCGACGTTGTAAAATGGTTGTCGACGTCGCAACAATAATTCAACCTATAATCAAAGTTGAAACAACGTCGTACGCCCACTGGGAAGGGGCATGTAAGTGTTTGACTACAGGTGCTGACTTTGTGTGGTTTGACCGTATCATTCTGCCGTCCATACCATATCTCTCTGTTTGACCACAAGTACTGACTTTGTGTGGTTTGACCGTATCATTCTGCTGTCCATACTGTATCTCTCTGTTTGACCACGGGTGCTGACTTTGTGTGGTTTGACCGTATCATTCTGCTGTCCATACCATATCTCTCTGTTTGACCACAGGTACTGACTTTGTGTGGTTTGACCGTATCATTCTGCTGTCCATACCATATCTCTCAGTTTGACCACAGGTACTGACTTTGTGTGAAATAGTTGTCATATTCTTATTATACAAACTCCTCCTAAGCCGCTAGGCCAATTTGAATAAAACTTCGCACAAATATAAAGGATCATGTCAATTGTTTAGAGGAACATGGAGGTATCTCCAACATGGAGTGCTTAGAAGTAAAGGGTCGTATCTCAAATTTATCAATTTATAGATGGTCTAATTCTGTTAAAATACTATGTGATTTAAAAGAATTAGACAATTTCCATTGATATAATGTACATATTCTATAAGAAAAGCTCAGTCATTGTTAAGCATTGAGATTGTAATATGTAATGTGTTATATTATGTCCATGTTTGTACCATTGTGTATGTTACTGTTTTGGGAGAGGACTTATATAGGCTTTGCCTGCTGTCCAATCCTATTGTCCTTATGTGTCAATGAAATGTTTTGAAATTGAAATTGAAGAAAAGCTCAGTCGGAGTTGTAATTGATAAATTTGAGATACGACCTTTTACTTCTAATTGCACTCCATGTTGAAGATACGTCCTTTTTCCTCTAAACAATTGATTATTCATTATTTTACGACTCTTATGTAAATAATACTGTTTTGTCTTCATGTATTCTTGTTATATGTATTGATGTTTTTGGAATGAAAAAAATAACAACAAAAAGCATGTAATTTGACACAGTTGTTTCCAAAATTATCACCATGGCAAAACAATACAGCTAGGCCACTGTTTGGTCAAAATTTAGATATTGTCTAATTTTGATCAAATTTGGTATATAGGGTATTAGGATATTGAAATAGCACTATATTGGTTTTGTTGCCATGACAACAATGCTGCTAAGAAAATAAGAAAATGGTTCCCTGATTGGTCGGGTGTATTTGTCAGCCATTGGCTTTCAACACTTAGATCAGAAGGGCAAGGACATTTCTCTAATACAGACAACTTAATGTACTTATAAGAAGGAAATGCTACAGTGTATATAAACTTCAGATGTTGTCAAGTTTAGATAGAATTTGTCTAAAATAGTTTGTTCAATTAAGACACTTGTAGAATCAGTTGATTTCTTCACTAGTGATCATTACAGAAAATTTGAAATCGAAACCTCATATCTGTTGACAGATTTCTGCATGTTTATGACAGCCACTTCTGGGAGAGATTTTAGAAAAGGAGGAGGAGGGGGGAGGTTAGGGTTGTCATAGGCATGTTATTTTCACATGTAGTTGTTTCAGTCTCCATCTGCAACCAGAAAAAATGTCTGATGAAAGAAAAAGCCAGTTCTGCAGAACTCCCTATGTAGCAATTTAAACAAATTAATAAAAACTTTATATTCATTGTATGAACCTTGGTTTACACCATAGCTAATTGCCACAAGATGTCGTCTGCACATGGCTTGTGACGGGGTGTTTATTGTTTCACCAACACATGCACAAGTTTTTTTCAAGGAGTTAATGTTTCTGGATGATTAAACATCACTACCCAACCACTGTTTTTCCCACACACCAGCGTGACTGATGCTTGTAACGGAAGTCGTGTCCTGGAGAGAGATACATATTGACTAATAGCTATACGTACATATAGGTATAACACTTGTAAGTCTGGAAGACATGGGGGACCACAAGTCGATTACCAAACAGCAAGATTCATTTTTATTTTAATGACACCAAACTTGTGTGAAAAGTCATCTTGAATCTAAAACTACAGAGATTTTATCATAATTTGTTGTCTTGTTGATTTTAGATATTTTTAGATTATCTATGAGAGCAAATCATGTTCAGCCTAAAAAGGTGTTTTTCTCCAATCCAGGTACCTATCTTTATATACTTACATACATTACTGATGTACATATCCAGCAAGGAAAATCCACTTTCTTACCTCAAATAAGAAAAGTGAATCAAATATGTTGAAAATGATTTTAAACTTTATTTTTGATTAATTTCTTTACTTCCGTTCTATATTGTTTGGAGTGCCATGACTTAGGCTCGGTAGATAATATTGTACAACCCTGACAGATCATTTGGTACCTATCTGGGCGGGCAAATAACTGTCCAATTAAGTTAATATGTATTTTGATTTCGCTTGCCAAATTCTTTTACATAATACTTCTGTACTGTTTCAAATTGTAAAAGATTTTGATTTTGAAAATTTATGTTATATATGTATCACTAATCGATGTCTTGTGAAAACATGGAATTAAAGATAAGTTTTCTACTTCTATTTATGTTGTTGTGAATTGTCTGAACTATGATTTTGTATTTTTCTGTTGACCAGCAGAAACTGGAGCAGAAGTCCCTAGTGTGTGGCTGTCATCCATGTTGTACAACTCTCATGCCAAAAAATGGTACTGGGAAAATAGTGGTGATCCTGTCTTGTATGAAAACTACATGAGGGATCCACCTGCAGGCAAGGAGGGCGAGATGTGTAACCAGTTTAGGGTTGAGTGGGATAGCCACTGGTCAGCCAACTCCTGTAATGATCATCTCAGACTACCTACTGTCTGTCACCATCAAATTGACTCTCTTCCACCTATCTCTGGAAAACTTCCATACGGACTGTGATAAATTTTTTAAAAAGTTCATTGTTATTCTATCGCATTACTATTTTTTCTGTATTTGTTCTTGTTTAATGCTAAAATATATTTGAATTTGAAGAGCTAAAACGTTTGTGATATAACTAAAATAAAATATTTTAATAATGCTAGTTGGGTATGTTGTTGTTATTTCAAGAGTTGCTTCCCCTTGACCTACAAATTTGTGATGAGCATTCTTGGGTGATTGTTTGACGGCTAAGAAATGTACCTGTAGAAAATAGTTATCCTGCAATAAATCAATGGGGCCCAATTGTTTGACGGCTAAGAAATGTACCTGTAGAAAATAGTTATCCTGCAATAAATCAATGGGGCCCACAAATTACCTCTGACCAAAATAAGTCGAGGTGCCCACACATTACCTCTGACTGAGATAAGTCGAGGTGCCCACACATTACCTCTGACTGAGATAAGTCGAGGTGCCCACACATTACCTCCAACTGAGATAAGTCGAGGTGCCCACACATTACCTCCAACTGAGATAAGTCGAGGTGCCCACACATTACCTCAGACTGAGATAAGTCGAGGTGCCCACACATTACCTCCGACTGAGATAAGTCGAGGTGCCCACACATTACCTCCGACTGAGATAAGTCGAGGTGCCCACACATTACCTCCGACTTAAATAAGTTGATGTGCCCACACATTACCTCTGACTTAAATAAGTTGATGTGCCCACACATTACCTCTGACTTAAATAAGTTGATGTGCCCACACATTACCTCTGACTTAGATAAGTTGATGTGCCCACACATTACCTCTGACTTAAATAAGTTGATGTACCCACACATTACCTCTGACTTAAATAAGTTGATGTGCCCACACATTACCTCTGACTTAAATAAGTTGATGTGCCCACACATTACCTCTGACTTAAATAAGTTGATGTGCCCACACATTACCTCTGACTAAAATAAGTTGATGTGCCCACACATTACCTCTGACTTAAATAAGTTGATGTGCCCACACATTACCTCTGACTAAAATAAGTTGATGTGCCCACACATTACCTCTGACTAAAATAAGTTGATGTGCCCACACATTACCTCTGACTTAAATAAGTTGATGTGCCAACACATTACCTCTGACTTAAATAAGATCCATCAATGTCTGCCATAAACTTACTGACCCATCAATGTCTGCCATAAACTAACCATTCCTTCAATGTCTGCCATAAACTTACTGATCCACCAATGTCTGCCATCAACTTAACATTCCACCAATGTCTGCCATAAAGTTACAGATCCACCAATGTCTTCCATAAATTTACTAATCCACCAATGTCTGTCATAAACTTACCACTCCACCAATGTCTGCCATAAACTTACTGATCCACCAATGTCTGCCATCAACTTAACATTCCACCAATGTCTGCCATAAAGTTACAGATCCACCAATGTCTTCCATAAACTTACCGATCCACCAATGTCTGCCATAAACTTACTGATCCACCAATGTCTGCCATTAACTTACTGATCCACCAATGTCTGTCATAAACTTACCGATCCACTAATGTCTGCCATAAACTTACCGATCCACCAATGTCTGCCATAAACTTACCGATCCACCAATGTCTGCCATAAACTTACCGATCCACCAATGTCTGTCATAAACTTACTGATCCACCAATGTCTGCCATAAACCTTACTAATACACCAATGTCTGCCGTAAACTTACCGATCCACCACTGTCTGCCATAAACTTACTGATCCACCAATGTCTGTCATAAACTTATTATTCCACCAATGTCTGTCATAAACTTACTGATCCACCAATGTCTGCCATAAACTTACCGATCCACCAATGTCTGCCATAAACTTACCGATCCACCAATGTCTGCCGTAAACTTACCGATCCACCAATGTCTGTAATAAACTAACTGATCCACCAATGCTGTCATAAACTTACTGATCCACCAATGTCTGCCATAAACTTACCGATCCACCAATGTCTGTAATAAACTAACTGATCCACCAATGTCTGTCATAAACTTACTGATCCACCAATGTCTGCCATAAACTTACTGATCCACCAATGTCTGTCATAAACTTAACATTCCACCAATGTCTGCCATAAACTTAACATTCCACCAATGTCTGCCATAAACTTACTGATCCACCAATGTCTGCCATAAACTTACCGATCCACCAATGTCTGCCGCCATAAACTTACTGATCCACCAATGTCTGCCATCAAGTTGCAGATCCACCAATGTCTGCCATAAACTTACTGATCCACCAATGTCTGCCATAAACTTACTGATCCACCAATGTCTGTAATAAACTAATTGATCCACCAATGCTGTCATAAACTTACTGATCCACCAATGTCTGCCATAAACTTACCGATCCACCAATGTCTGTAATAAACTAACTGATCCACCAATGTCTGTCATAAACTTACTGATCCACCAATGTCTGCCATAAACTTACTGATCCACCAATGTCTGTCATAAACTTAACATTCCACCAATGTCTGCCATAAACTTAACATTCCACCAATGTCTGCCATAAACTTACCGATCCACCAATGTCTGCCATAAACTTACCGATCCACCAATGTCTGCCGCCATAAACTTACTGATCCACCAATGTCTTCCATAAAGTTACAGATCCACCAATGTCTGCCATAAACTTACTGATCCACCAATGTCTGCCATAAACTTACTGATCCACCAATGTCTGTCATAAACTTAACATTCCACCAATGTCTGCCATAAACTTACCGATCCACCAATGTCTGCCATAAACTTACCGATCCACCAATATCTGCCATAAACTTACCGATCCACCAATGTCTGCCATAAACTTACTGATCCACCAATGTCTGCCATAAAGTTACCGATCCACCAACGTCTGTCATAAACTTACTGATCCACCAATGTCTGTCATAAACTTACTGATCCACCAATGTCTGTCATCAACTTAACATTCCACCAATGTCTGCCATAAACTTACTGATCCACCAATGTCTGTCATAAACTTAACATTCCACCAATGTCTGTCATAAACTTACTGATCCACCAATGTCTGCCATAAACTTACCGATCCACCAATGTCTTTCATAAACTTACCGATCCACCAATGTCTGCCATAAACTTACTGATCCACCAATGTCTGCCATAAACTTACCGATCCACCAATGTCTGTCATAAACTTAACATTCCACCAATGTCTGTCATGAACTTACCGATCCACCAATGTCTGCCATAAACTTACCGATCCACCAATGTCTGTCATAAACTTACCGATCCACCAATGTCTGGCATAAACTTACTGATCCACCAATGTCTGCCATAAACTTACCGATCCACCAATGTCTGGCATAAACTTACCGATCCACCAATGTCTGTCATCAACTTACTGATCCACCAATGTCTGCCATAAACGTACCGATCCACCAATGTCTGCCATAAACTTACTGATCCACCAATGTCTTCCATAAACTTACCGATCCACCAATGTCTGCCATAAACTTACAGATCCACCAATGTCTGCCATAAACTTACTGATCCACCAATGTCTGCCATAAACTTACCGATCCACCAATGTCTGTCATAAACTTAACATTCCACCAATGTCTGCCATAAACTTACTTATCCACCAATGTCTGCCATAAACTTACCGATCCACCAATGTCTGCCATAAAGTTACCGATCCACCAATGTCTGCCATAAACTTACCGATCCACCAATGTCTGCCATAAACTTACTGATCCACTAATGTCTGCCATAAACTTACTGATCCACCAATGTCTGCCATAAACTAACTGATCCACCAATGTCTGCCATAAACTTACTGATCCACCAATGTCTGCCATAAAGTTACAGATCCACCAATGTCTGCCATGAATATACCGATCCACCAATGTATGTCATAAACTTACTGATCCACCAATGTCTGCCATAAACTTGTGGTGGTATTTAGTTGAAGTTTATGGTGGTATTTAGTTGATGTTTGTCATGGTATTTAGTTAAAGTTTGTCGTGGCATTTAGTTGAAGTTTGTTGTGGTATTTAGTTGATGGTTGTCGTGGTATTTAGTTGAAGTTTGTCGTGGTATTTAGTTGAAGTTTGTCGTGGTATTTAGTTGATGTTTGTCGTGGTATTTAGTTGATGTTTGTCGTGGCATTTAGTTGAAGTTTGTCGTGGCATTTAGTTGAAGTTTGTCGTGGCATTTAGTTGATGTTTGTCGTGGTATTTAATTGATGTTTGTGGTGGTATTTAGTTGATGTTCGTCGTGGTATTTAGTTGATGTTTGTCGTGGTATTTAGTTGAAGTTTGTCTTGGTATTTAGTTGAAGTTTGTCGTGGTATTTAGTTGAAGTTTGTCGTGGTATTTAGTTGAAGTTTGTCGTGGTATTTAGTTGATGTTTGTCTCGGTATTTAGTTGATGTTTGTCGTGGTATTTAGTTGAAGTTTGTCGTGGTATTTAGTTGAAGTTTGTCGTGGTATTTAGTTGAAGTTTGTCGTGGTATTTAGTTGAAGTTTGTCGTGGTATTTAGTTGAAGTTTGTCGTGGTATTTAGTTGATGTTTGTCGTGGTGTTTAGTTGAAGTTTGTCGTGGTATTTAGTTGAAGTTTGTCTTGGTATTTAGTTGAAGTTTGTCGTGGTATTTAGTTGAAGTTTGTCGTGGTATTTAGATGATGTTTGTCGTGGTATTTAGTTGAAGTTTGTCTTGGTATTTAGTTGAAGTTTGTCGTGGTATTTAGTTGATGTTTGTCGTGGTATTTAGTTGAAGTTTGTCGTGGTATTTAGTTGAAGTTTGTCGTGGTATTTAGTTGAAGTTTGTCGTGGTATTTAGTTGAAGTTTGTCGTGGTATTTAGTTGATGTTTGTCGTGGTATTTAGTCGATGTTTGTCGTGGTATTTAGCTGAAGTTTGTCGTGGTATTTAGTTGATGTTTGTCGTGGTATTTAGTTGATGTTTGTCGTGGTATTTAGCTGAAGTTTGTCATGGTATTTAGTTGAAGTTTGTCGTGGTATTTAGTTGAAGTTTGTCGTGGTATTTAGTTGAAAATTGTCGTGGTATTTAGTTGAAGTTTGTCGTGGTATTTAGTTGAAGTTTGTCGTGGTATTTAGTTGATGTTTGTCTCGGTATTTAGTCGATGTTTGTCGTGGTATTTAGTCGATGTTTGTCGTGGTATTTAGCTGAAGTTTGTCGTGGTATTTAGTTGATGTTTGTCGTGGTATTTAGTTGATGTTTGTCGTGGTATTTAGTTGATGTTTGTCGTGGTATTTAGCTGAAGTTTGTCGTGGTATTTAGTTGAAGTTTGTCGTGGTATTTAGTTGAAGTTTGTCGTGGTATTTAGTTGAAGTTTGTCGTGGTATTTAGTTGAAGTTTGTCGTGGTATTTAGTTGAAGTTTGTCGTGGTATTTAGCTGAAGTTTGTCGTGGTATTTAGTTGATGTTTGTCGTGGTATTTAGTTGAAGTTTGTCGTGGTATTTAGTTGAAGTTTGTCGTGGTATTTAGTTGATGTTTGTCGTGGTATTTAGTTGATGTTTGTCGTGGTATTTAGTTGATGTTTGTCGTGGTATTTAGTTGATGTTTGTCGTGGTATTTAGTTGATGTTTGTCGTGGTATTTAGTTGATGTTTGTCGTGGTATTTAGCTGAAGTTTGTCGTGGTATTTAGTTGATATTTGTCGTGGTATTTAGTTGATGTTTGTCGTGGTATTTGGCTGAAGTTTGTCGTGGTATTTAGTTGAAGTTTGTCAGGAATAATCCTACTCAGGAGTTGTTATTTTTTAGACCAGGTTTCAAGTCCACCATTACGGCTATTGAAGACATTTTGTCGGGCCTAGTCAGGTGACTTAAGGTCCATGGGCGTCTTTTTTAAATTGTTATCACCAAATAAAAATCCCATTTTCAAGAGAACAAAGTACTTTTGCAGCTTTTTGGAAATTTCTTTAGTTTTCTATTTCTAGATAGCAACATCTCTGCTTCCCATGCATACAGTTTTTACATTCCCAGTTGATTTAATATTCAAGGGTTTGTTCCCATTATCATTATTTCTGTAGCAGAAGTCGACTACTGATGGAGAAGATGCAGGTTGAAAGAGTGAAAGTTTTATGATTGACAAAATGATCTCATTTGGAGATGACATATATTTCCTGTTGTGACCTGAACTCGGACTTGTTTTGTGACATGAACTCGGACATGTTTTGTGACATGAACTCGGACATGTTTTGTGACATGAACTCGGACATGTTTAAACGCCTGTTGATATGACTAGTTTTCATTTTGTGACTTAACCTGAATTTGAACTAGATTTATATGGCGAGTGTCGTGGTGACCTAGATTCATATGGCGGGTGTCGTAATGACCTAGATCCATATGGCGGGTGTCGTAATGACCTAGATCCATATGGCGGGTGTCATCATGACCTAGATTCATATGACGGCTGTCATCCTGTCCTAGATTCATATTACCGGTGTCGTCGTTACCTAGATTCATATGGCGGGTGTGGTCATGACCTAGATTTATATGGCGGGTACGTGTGGTCGTGACCTAGATTTATATGGCAGGTGTGGTCATGACCTAGATTCATATGGTGGGTGTCGTCGTGACCTAGATTTATATGGCGGGTGTCATCGTGACCTAGATTCATATTGCCTTTGTTGTCGTGAGCTAGACTCATATGGCGGGTGTCTTTATGACCTAGATTTATATGGCAGGTGTCGTCATCACCTAGATTTATATGGCGGGTGTCGATGAAGTGGAGAAGCTTGCTCTCTTGTAACGCCTGGTTTTATTCTCCTTTTCAAGGGTTTTCATGTATTTGATTTATTTCAAGTTTGAATCATGGTTTTGTCAATATTCTTTCTTGCTTTTGTCTCTTGACCAAGAAAGAATATCAATGTGAGGAAATGTCTTAACATTCCAGGTACTCATGTACTTGTTGGACTAATTTGTACTGTGAATGGGTTTTCTGAAAGTAGAGCAGCAGTGATTGTTATGTAACTTATCTCTGACCCTCGCCAGCACTCAAATGGAAAGCTAGATTCTAACTAGTGGACTACACAATATACCCACGTGTCACCACTATAGGTCGTACGTGAGCTCCTTCATCTCATCTTGTTGGAAGTTTCAAACTTGTTTAACCTCTGTGACCTTGAACGTATGTCATGATCATTTTTGTGAGGACACTTGTACTTTTGTGACATTGATAGTTTGTATATATATTTTTTTTGTATAGATAATTAACATAGGAAATCTCTATAGCAAACTGACACAGCTACTACAGCTACGTATGAGAATATGGATTATAACAGTCTTCTAGAAAGGAGGTTTCCATGACGACAGTTGCTGCACCATACAGTAGCTCTGCTCAGATATTTTGTAGTAAAAAACAACAAAAATCTTTGTATAAATATTACAAATATATTTTGTCTATTTTGACATTAATGATCTATTTAACATAATAATTCTATTTGGTCTTGTAGGAGAGAAAATGTACAAATAAATAATACACAAGCATTGTACAGGGTACTGAATGGTCTCAATAATATACACTTGATAAAAATCTGATAATAATGATAGATACACCAAACCAACTGACTAAGCTCAATACAGTACTCTATTTATACCAGTCTGTATATTAATGTGAATAGTGCGGCCTTTTTCAGCAGTTTTTGTCCGTGCCGATGCATAATGAAACATATGGTGCATATTAAACCAGAATTAATGTCCGGGAATCTCACAGTAATTGAACTGTATGAAGTAGTCTGCACCGTTTAAAGTAGCTTACACCTGTCATTAATTGCATATTGCGACCATAAGCTGGCAGTAGATTTAATTAGATGATACTTGCTGAACAGTTATTTAACATTTCTTCTTTCTGTTTTGGAATCATGTAAAAAATTGTATGCAATGTTAAACTGTTGAATCCTTTGAAAATTATTATCACAATAATTAAATAAAATGAAACTGATTTTAATGATAAGAATATGAATACAAGACCTGGGATATTACTGTAAAAATAAATCATTAATTATTAAAGAATTGATTAAATTTAAGGCAGATTTGGACACCCACACAAGTAAGAATTACAATGAAATAATCTGTTTGGCAGTGAGGTAAGACACGCCTTGTCCAGGTACCATTTCTTTCTTGGCAAAGCACCTCTTAAAATAACACAAATTAATATTCAAATGATCCACGGAAAATGACATATGCAAATTCAAAATATATAAAAAATATACAAAACTCATTACAAAATTTGACATAGTAAGGATATCATTTGTCTCCAAATGAAGAAAGTTTTTGCAAAATATAAAGAAATGAATGTGCTTGCATGATTTTGATGTATACAATGAAAAAATGAATCCATTTCACAAATTTTGATTTGCATCTTTTACATTATTGCAATTTTTTGTTTGTAGAGTCAGCAGTTGAAACCAACATGGCATATTTACTAGTATACTGCAAAAATTAGGGTTGTGTAAAGTAGCACAGATAAACCCCATCAACCTCACATACTGTAGTTGGGTCTCGATGATCACTGAACCATTTACATGGTCTGGTATAATACCGTCCAATGTCACTGGACCATTTACACGGTCTGGTATAGTACCGTCCAATGTCACTGGACCATTTACACGGTCTGGTATAGTACCGTCCAATGTTACTGGACTATTTACACGGTCTGGTATAGTATCGTCCAATGTCACTGGACCATTTACATGGTCTGGTATAGTATCGTCCAATGTCACTGAACCATTTACACGGTCTGGTATAGTATCGTCCAATGTCACTGGACTATTTACACGGTCTGGTATAATACCGTCCAATGTCACTGGACCATTTACATGGTCTGGTATAGTACCGTCCTATGTCACTGGACCATTTACACGGTCTGGTATAATACCGTCCAATGTCACTGGACCATTTACATGGTCTGGTATAATACCGTCCAATGTCACTGGACCATTTACACGGTCTGGTATAATACCGTCCAATGTCACTGGACCACTTACATGGTCTGGTATAATACCGTCCAATGTTACTGGATATATCTCGGTCTGCACTACCCAGTAAACAAGACAATTTAGGAGTCACGTTGGACAACAAAACATTTACACATCTGTTTTCTTGGTCTTGGATCGACACGAAAAACACATTAGGAATTTACAGTCAAACTTCCATCCATGTTGTTCCATTAGAATCTGGTCCTTCATGTCCGGGCTATCGGGCTTCAGCTGACCTTGTCGGGAGAGAATTTCCTTCAGCTTTTCTTTTCTCTGTTCCATTTCTTTTCCCTGTGAAATACAAAAGAACATTGTGTATAAGAACATGTTTTATATCATTGATGTACTTACATAATATATACACAGAACAATGCTTGACACTAAATAGGGGGGAATTCTATCTATATCATAGGTGGTAACATAAATAGGGGGAAATTCTAACTATATTATACATGTAGGTGGTAACATAAATATGGGGAAATTCTATCTATATTATAGGTGGTAACATAAATAGGGGGAAATTCTAACTATATTATACATGTAGGTGGTAACATAAATAGGGGAAATTCTAACTATATTATAGGTGGTAACATAAAAAGGGGGAAATTCTAACTATATTATAGGTGGTAACATAAATAGGGGGAAATTCTAACTATATTATAGGTGGTAACATAAAAAGGGGGAAATTCTAACTATATTATAGGTGGTAACATAAATAGGGGGAAATTCTAACTATATTATAGGTGGTAACATAAATAGGGGGAAATTCTATCTATATTATAGGTGTGAACATAAATAGGGGAAATTCTAACTATATTATAGGTGGTAACATAAATAGGGGGAAATTCTATCTATATTATAGGTGGTAACATAAATAGGGGGAAATTCTATCTATATTATAGGTGGTAACATAAAAAGGGGGAAATTCTATCTATATTATAGGTGGTAACATAAATAGGGGGAAATTCTAACTATATTATGGTGGTAACATAAACAGGGGGATATTCTAACTATATTATAGGTGGTAACATAAATAGGGGGAAATTCTATCTATATTATAGGTGGTAACATAAATAGGGGGGAATTCTAACTATATTATAGGTGGTAACATAAATAGGGGGAAATTCTAACTATATTATAGGTGGTAACATAAATAGGGTGAAATTCTATCTATATTATAGGTGGTAACATAAATAGGGTGAAATTCTATCTATATTATAGGTGGTAACATAAATAGGGGGAAATTCTATCTATATTATAGGTGGTAACATAAATAGGGGGGAATTCTAACTATATTATAGGTGGTAACATAAATAGGGGGAAATTCTAACTATATTATAGGTGGTAACATAAATAGGGTGAAATTCTATCTATATTATAGGTGGTAACATAAATAGGGGGAAATTCTATCTATATTATAGGTGGTAACATAAATAGGGGGATATTCTAACTATATTATAGGTGGTAACATAAATAGGGGAAATTTTAACTATATTATAGTTGGTAACATAAATAGGGGAAATTCTATCTATATTATAGGTGGTAACATAAATAGGGGGAAATTCTATCTATATTATAGGTGGTAACATAAATAGGGGGAAATTTTAACTATATTATAGGTGGTAACATAAATAGGGGAAATTTTAACTATATTATAGGTGTGAACATAAATAGGGGAAATTCTAACTATATTATGGTGGTAACATAAATAGAGGGAAATTCTAACTATATTATAGGTGGTAACATAAATAGGGGGAAATTCTATCTATATTATAGGTGGTAACATAAATAGGGGGAAATTCTATCTATATTATAGGTGGTAACATAAATAGGGGGAAATTCTAACTATATTATAGGTGTGGACATAAATAGGGTAAATTCTAACTATATTATAGGTGGTAACATAAATAGGGTAAATTCTAACTATATTATAGGTGGTAACATAAATAGGGTAAATTCTAACTATATTATAGGTGGTAACATAAATAGGGTAAATTCTAACTATATTATAGGTGGTAACATAAATAGGGGGAAATTCTAACTATATTATAGGTGGTAACATAAATAGGGGGAAATTCTATCTATATTATAGGTGGTAACATAAATAGGGGGAATTCTATCTATATTATAGGTGGTAACATAAATAGGGGGAAATTCTAACTATATTATAGGTGGTAACATAAATAGGGGAAATTCTATCTATATCATAGGTGGTAACATAAATAGAGGAAATTCTAACTATATTATAGGTGGTAACATAAATAGGGGGAAATTCTATCTATATTATAGGTGTGAACATCGTAGTTCAGTAGATTTATGACATAAGTTAATATACAGTATAATCATGAAGACCAGTACATCCAGGAACATTTTAGATATAGATTTCATAGAGAATGTTTCAGAATTTCTTTTTCTAATGTAACTGATACAATTTATTATCTTGTCAAGAAACAAATCTCACCTCATCTTCAGCCCTACGTCGCCCGAGCCTTTCAACGTCAACAACATCATAGCGTTTGATTTCAAATGGTTCCTCCTTGATCTTCTGTATTTGTCTGGTGTCCACCCAAGCCTTCGGAGAAGGACTTGTCTTAAGTGTTCCTGATGGACTCTGTTTCCGGTTTTCAGGACTTTCTGATGTTCTTGCAGGAACGGAGCGACTTCTACGGGAACCTGAAAAACCATGTTATATCTCCATTAGTTTTTTGCCATTAACCTACATCAACAGTAATTTAATTTCACTTTGTTAATTTTCTATAAACTCCTAATAGAATTTCATTACCTTGCTCAACAAGATTCCATTTATTTTAACTCGTTTGAATAAACTTGATGAAAACTTTCATCAAACCATGTAATTTTTGGAGCAGTAATGTATTATTATGATGGGTAGATGTTCATGTATGTCACGATCCGAAAAAAAAAAATAGATTTATGCAAAATATTTCCAAAATAGTTTTTCCTCATCCAATAAACAGCTGTTTTCTTGTTAAATGGAAGAATCACAAAACCTTTCTCTTGGCATTTAATGACTTGGAGAATTAGCGATAATGCCGCTGTGAACTTAAAGTTATTAAATAAATCTGAATTGATTTGTGGCTATTTGTGGAAGTGATTGATTAACTTAGAAGAGAGCTCAACACTTTTTTTTTTCATATCAATGTTTGATAACATACGTACTCCATGTGTTTGGAAACTTTTAGTTTAAATGAAGTGCTTTTGAATCCACCAACAACCAAAACAAATAACCAAACTAATAAGACAGGAATAAACCCTACCCAATCTGTGTGTTTACCTAGGAATTAACTCGTCATCATTTCTTTTTATTCAAGAATTGTTTAAAAAGGATGAAATCTAACAGGAAAAATTGATACATTGTACAAATTCTTCCACAGAAACTTCTACATATACGTTGTACTATGAAGTGAGAACAACACAAATTTGTACAGGGTAGTATTTTTTGGGCACGGTTTGCAGCCCTGTTTTCCCAGCAGTAACCTATTTGGTTATCAAAAGTCGTTTTGCTGTTGGCTAGGTTTCAGCCAAAAAGCTAATGAAATCATTTCATGAAGACTCAGCGTAGAGCAGCAAGAATTTATCGTGTAATTCAAACCAGTTTTTTGCACCAGTAATGAATTCTCTGAGAATTAAATCGGAGGATACCTTTGAGAAATCTAATTATTTCTGCACTAGTTGTGACTCCCAACATTAGGTAACCCGATCTGTACACAAAAGTCTCACGTTGATATCAACCGGTTATTAAACAGTGATGAGTTCCAGACACCAAACCTTGTACAATGCTCCCAAGTTAATATTGTGTTTAAACTGTTTATAACATGATTTTCAAAACATTCATGATAAATGAAATACCTCAAAATTGTAGTAAACTGTGCAATGCAAAATGACGTGCGTCTTGGTTTGAATCCAACTGTCCTGACTGTGTTGGGCTATGGTCTAACATACCCCAAACCATGCATATCACCGACAAATGTATCTAGGGTAAATGTATCTAGGGGTATGTACAAATGTATCTAGGGTATGTACAAATGTATGTAGGGTATGTACAAATGTATCTAGGGGTATGTACAAATGTATGTAGGGTATGTACAAATGTATCTAGGGGTATGTACAAATGTATCTAGGGGTATGTACAAATGTATCTAGGGGTATGTACAAATGTATCTAGGGTATGTACAAATGTATCTAGGGTATGTACAAATGTATCTAGGGTATGTACAAATGTATCTAGGGTATGTACAAATGTATCTAGGGTATGTACAAATGTATCTAGGGTACAAATGTATCTAGGGGTATGTACAAATGTATCTAGGGTATGTACAAATGTATCTAGGGTATGTGCAAATGTATGTAGGGTATGTACAAATGTATCTAGGGTATGTGCAAATGTATGTAGGGTATGTACAAATGTATCTAGGGTATGTACAAATGTATCTAGGGTATGTACAAATGTATCTAGGGTATGTACAAATGTATCTAGGGGTATGTACAAATGTATCTAGGGTATGTACAAATGTATCTAGGGTATGTACAAATGTATCTAGGGTATGTACAAATGTATCTAGGGTATGTACAAATGTATCTAGGGGTATGTACAAATGTATCTAGGGTATGTACAAATGTATCTAGGGTATGTACAAATGTATCTAGGGGTATGTACAAATGTATCTAGGGTATGTACAAATGTATCTAGGGTATGTACAAATGTATCTAGGGGTATGTACAAATGTATCTAGGGTATGTACAAATGTATCTAGGGTATGTACAAATGTATCTAGGGTATGTACAAATGTATCTAGGGTATGTACAATGTATCTAGGGGTATTGTACAAATGTACTCTAGGGTATGTACAAATGTATCTAGGGTATGTACAATGTATGTAGGGGGTATGTAACAAATGTATGCTAGGGGTATGTACAATGTATCTAGGAGTATGTACAAATGTATCTAGGGTATTTGTACAAATGTATATAGGGTTATGTAACAAATGTATCTAGGGTGGTATGTACACATGTATCTAGGGGTATGTACAAATGTATGTCAGGGGTATGTACAAATGTATCTAGGGGTAGTACAACACATGTTATCTAGTGGTACTGTACAAATGTCATCTCGGGGTATGTAACAACATGTTATCTAGGGGTTATTGTGACAATGTTATCAAGGGGTATGTACAAATATATCTAGGGTATTACAAATGTATCTAGGGTATGCTACAAATGTATCTAAGGGGTACTGTACAATGTGATCTAGGGTATGTACCCAAATGTATCTAGGGATATGTTACAAAGTATCTAAGGGGTATGTTACAAATGTAGCTCAGGGTATGTACAAATGTATCTAGGGGTATGTACAAATGTATCTAGGGTATGTACAAATGTATCTAGGGTATGTACAAATGTATCTAGGGTATGTACAAATGTATGTAGGGGTATGTACAAATGTATCTAGGGGTATGTACAAATGTATCTAGGGTATGTACAAATGTATCTAGGGTATGTACAAATGTATCTAGGGGTATGTACAAATGTATCTAGGGTATGTACAAATGTATCTAGGGTATGTACAAATGTATCTAGGGGTATGTACAAATGTATGTAGGGTATGTACAAATGTATCTAGGGGTATGTACAAATGTATATAGGGTATGTACAAATGTATCTAGGGGTACGTACAAATGTATCTAGGGTATGTACAAATGTATCTAGGGGTATGTACAAATGTATCTAGGGGTATGTACAAATGTATCTAGGGGTATTCAGGGTATGTACAAATGTATCTAGGGTATGTACAAATGTATCTAGGGGTATGTACAAATGTATCTAGGGGTATGAACAAATGTATCTAGGATATGTAAAAATGTATCTAGGGGTATGTACAAATGTATCTAGGGTATGTACAAATGTATCTAGGGTATGTACAAATGTATCTAGGGTATGTACAAATGTATCTAGGGGTATGTACAAATGTATGTAGGGTATGTACAAATGTATCTAGGGGCATGTACAAATGTATCTAGGGTATATGTCCAAACATGAACAATTCAAGATTAATTCTAAATGACACAAAAGGACTAAATTACACACGCAAAAAATAGTATGATAGTTTTTCTAAACAAAACAAACACTTACTTGGTCTTTTTCGTCGTGAACCTTTCTTTTTCTCGTTAGAAGACTCGCTGTTGCTATCCTCGTGAGCTGATGATGAGGCTGTGGCTTCGCTGTCCCGTAACATACTTTCGTATCCACTGCTTGTTCCTCCATGAATTTTGTCTGACTTACATCCAAGTTGTGATCGTAGCTCAGCACTCACTGTACTGCTATTGTCACTACCGTGACCACTACTGGAGTGACTGGGTGTCCGTGGTTTGGTCACTGTACTATATGGGGACAACAGTTTCTTTTCGTTGGTCACTATACCACTATCATTACCACTATCTGAGTCTGTTCCACGACTCGAGCTTCGATTGAGTTCAGAAATCCTACCATTGCCTAACTTACTACTATGGTTGTCCTTGTTTCCTTTTCGTGTATTTTTGCAAGAGGAGAAAATCGGCAGACGACTGCTGAGTGGTGATTGCGATTTTGATGATTTAGAAGAAGTGCTCCGAATTGTTGATGTACTTGATGGGCTACTGGTGACAGGTACAGATGAGGATCGCTGTGACGAGGATGAAGACACAGATTGTAATCGCACAGATTTTTCTTTGTCACTGCGACCACGACTGGTACCACCCATAGGAATGGAAGAGTTCTTACTTGACGTGGAACTCACAGATTTTGGACTCGTTGATATATCCTTTTCCTTCAAGCCACCAGATTTTGTTGGGCTTTGGCGAGATGGACTTGGGCTATGCACTGATGACTTTGATGAAGGTTTTGATGGAAGGGGTGGTTTTGATTTTGTACATCGCTTTGAATCACATAACTCTTTGCCCAGACCCTCTAGAGCTTTAGTAAGGGCCTCACTGTGTTTCGGCAAACTTGCATATTTTGAGGTAGCGTTTTTCATAGTTTTGGCATCCAGGTCCATTCTTGGTTGACTAGCACTAATTGTGTGAACAGTGTTGATGATATAGTCCCCTCGCACAAAATCACCATCCATTTTTCTTTCAAAATTGAGTTCGTTAATTAAATTAGGATTTGATGCCCCGTCTGGTTTCCTAAGAAGAGGTTGATTCATACTACCACACGGGGTATCTTCATCCCCCAAGTCTGACGGTGGACACTCGAAACTGCAAAGCTTCTCACACACCAGTTGTTCATTAGAAACCGCTGGCTCTGCTAGGAGAGTTTTGATACTTTCTATGGTTGACGAATGAGGCATTCCATCGGCTCGGAGGAGTATAGGTTCATCCTCCATAGCTTCGTCCTCCCCCTCTGTTAATTCATTGTCCTTATTGCACGACACACTACTGAATGTTTCATCGTCTGCCACATCACTCGTACTTTTTTCAGCACTTCTCTCTAATTGTTCATCCATTTGAATTTCGTACATGGATTCTCGGTTTGACAATATGACATTACTAAACTCTGTAGTGTCCACACTGCTGTCAAAACTGATGTCCGCAATATTGCACTCTGCCATTTCGTCAGGCTGTCCATCAGCACTACATCCAGACTGGTTATGTAAATCGGACTCCATAGTTGTGTCCTGCAGACTGCTACAGGATGATACATCCATGGACGTGTTGAGAGTCCTGTCGGATGACTTTTTATTAGCACAATGTCCCTGTGTTTCAACCTCCATTTCCTGTTCCATAGAAACAGATCGGAGCCACTCTGTGACTCTATGTGTTGGATTGGCATTACCTGGTAACTGAGATTTTTGTAATTTTGGTGTGGACTCAGTAGTAGGTTTAGTACCTTTTCTTCCAATTGCCGGTGAATTTCGTGGCGAGTGGTGTGGAGATTGTTTTGGCGTGGAAGAACGGATCTTTTTCCGTGCTTCTGGTTTAGGCCGCTTATATGTTCCAGTATTGGAAGTTTCTAAATTACCAATAACTTGGTTATCAGAATTCACAATTAAGCCTATACTGACATCTTCCATTTTCCCCTCGGCTTTCAAAGCACTATGTTTTTCTACCCAGTCTCTAACAAAGGGTTTGATTGGTTGACCCGATTCATCAACCTTCAATTGTTCAGTGTCTATTGCACTAGAGCTGTGCATGCTTGTTGGCCTCGAGTCTGCGGCTTGAGCTGTCATCGATGCTGAACTATCAGCACTAGCCATGCTGTCGGGGCGTTCTTTTAACTCACAGCTGGCCGGGTGTTTGGCCTTGACCCCAGACTTTGGACCATGGCTTGGTGATGATCCTTTGGGTTCCAGGGAGTGTTCTCGTGAATGGTCACGAGAATGTTCGCGCGAATGTGTCTTGCGATCAGATCTCCCATGCCCAGATCCCTTCCGCCCTTCTTTGTGATCAGAGTCCTGCATCATTTCTCTGGGTCCATCAACCCACTGTTCTTCAGCATCCATTTTGGGGTTGTAAAGATGTTTATTCTTGTTTTGTTCCTGTTTTTGGACGAAAGCCTGTGGTCCATCGACCCACTGTTCCCCTGTTTTGGGAGTGTCTGGATAGATGGCCACCCCAGGACCATCTACCCATTGTTCCGATCGAAATGATTGTTCACTTCCACTTGCCATTTTAGTATTCATGGCTGCTGTTCGTGTTGACAAGGCTATCTTGTCCACTTTATTAGCACTTCCAGAACCATCCTCGGCTTTCTGGACCAATTTGGTCCTAACATTAGCTTTCCGAGGTAGTTGCACCCCTCCAATACTTGGAGACATGGGTGGTGACTGAGCATGCTCATTTGCACTTGCTGATAATTCCCTGACTGGTGTTGACATCCGAGAAGGCATTCTGGCCAGATTAGCACCTTCTATACTCATTCCCATGTTTGGTTTTCTAATGCGAAAGTCTGAGTGATGGCTCCTTCCACTGTCAGAATTTGACCCCTCATCACCCGACGACCTTGACCCTCCTGGTCGCCTTGGCAACCGAGGGTTGGTTCTAGGAACCGATCTTGGTGGTCCCTCATGATCAGTAAGTTCCCGGTCGCTAAGCGACTGGCCATTTGCCCCTACGTAAATAACAGTATCACAAGACTGCTCACTACTTGAGGTATAGTCCGGATCTGAATGTGACGAGGTGTATAAAATATCCTCACGAAGTGTTCCCATCCGAAATCCTCGAAATGGTCTCCGCAGTCTTCCATCATCTGTCGAACTGTCATCTGAACTTGTGCTAGAAAACTGTAAGAAAAAAAAGCAACTGTTAATTTCAAAACTAACAAAAGAGAGCTTCTAAAGAATTTCAAGCATATCATGTAAGCAGTACTCATCTTTGTTAAAAGTTGTTCTGACATTGTTTTAGCACTTTGCACAAATGATGAAATTTAATAATTCAAAGTTGAAAACAACAATAGAAATAATTCAAATATTATTTGTTAAAGTAAATTTCAATGAATAGTTTAAAAGTTACCTTTGTCTTTCGCCTCCGCATCCTGTGTATCTTAGCAGCTAGCTGTATCACTTGTAGAGTCTCGTTATAGTGTGGCACAGCAGACGACACATGGGCGATCATGCATGTTCTACACGAAATGTTTCCCAGCGAGTCCCTCAAAAGCTGTGCAACTTTACTATCCCTGAAAGCACAGATGGATAAAAGTTATTACACAAGTTCCAGAATTTTTTTTAAAAAATAATAAAAAAAATTGTTAAACAAATTTTTTTTAAGTTTCAGAAAAATCGCTTACAAAATTAGAAATTGTGGTTGAGCATCACAGAAACACCCTATGGAGGGATGGAGACTTGCGTTCCTTCTCACTGCACTGCTGCAATACTTAACTTTGTGTATACCCTGAAGGGGGAGTGACAGAGCAAGGCTGGTCTCCCATATCTAGCCTAGCAACAGGCCAAGTGAACATCTTGCCACTCATCTGTATCAGATTAACTCATCCACACAGATGTAATTAGGGTCCAAATTAAAAGGGAAAATATTAGGAGATTCCAGCTCCCACTTCCTTTCCCATTTCCATGAGCCACACTTACAACAGAACCTTTGATTGAGACCTTCTGTGAGCAATATCAAGTGGATACTACTTATATTAACACTGCATAACTCACTCATTTCATGTTCACAGGCAGTTCGCCACAACCCAATAGACCAATGTGTAACTTATTTGACACAGAAATCTAAATTGCTTTTTCATCAATATAGTACCTCATGAAGCTGAGCGCATCAGGTTGTTTTGGTTGTAAATGTCTGATGATGTTTGCTAAAACTTGTAAGTGGTATGTGTATGATCGAGCTTTCCCTCTGTGATTCTAATAAGCTAAATTTTTATTTTACGCAATCATTATCAGATGTTTTCAATTACCCACATCAGCAAATTAAACGTCTTACCTACTCTTAGTTTTTTATTAGTTACAAGTTTTGTATCAAGGCCTTCAATCTAAACTGGTAAAAACACATTTCTACAGCATTTGAAATAAATAAAACAAACAAAACACCACTACATCTTTATAATTCTAAATTAAAAAAAAAAAAGATCAAATTTGATTAACTACTGATTGTACTTGAATTGTTTTTGATTTCCTAGATATAACTGGCTTGATCACCAAACTGGAGATTACAAACATGTTTTTCTAGTACGAATTTGTATCGTAATAAAACACTTGATGGATAGGAACTCTCCAGATATGGAGGTTCATTGGAGCAACAGGAGAACATCCATCTCCAATTTATTGACCAGTTCTGTCAGAAAGCTGTACATGTTTTCTAATTGATAATTAATATGCCTGAGATTTATGGTTCCAAGTTCCCCTCTATCCACAAGTTACTGTTGGTGATTTTGAAGAAGGGCCCATATTATCAAGTTCCTTCCATCTAACTGTACCCAAACCCATTCGTCACCAAGCAAATCTGATATCATGAACAATCACTACTGGTTTTTTTTTGGCAGCGTAGAGCATAAACTTGATGCTTTATGAGTCAAACCAATTTTTATTTTTTCAGCACGTCATTCTTCATTCAGAATCCAATAAAATTGTCATTATGTATTTAACTCGCTTGACAATGATACAATCTTAGAGATTTTTTCCCGATGGAACTACAAATCTTTAGATTATATTATTTGTGATGAAAGATTGTCCTGCAAGACTTCATGCTACATGCAATACCAATTAATGTTCCCGAGATGTGAACTTACTGAACAATTTTGTGTTGTCAGAATTTCCAAATCAATAATCACCATATTCCTTTTAGTGTTTGTAATTTTCACAAATCACTTCATAAATACAACAATAAATTTTTAAAACCTTAATTTTTATGTCAAAAGTATGTGTAGTAAACAAAAGTTCTGATTTCTACAAAAGATGAGCTCAACAACACATTATGATCAGATTTGAACTAATATGAACAAAATAAAAGATCAGAAAAAATTCAACGACATATAATTATAACTGTATAATGGATTTCCCCAGCATATGTTTTTGATTATACCAAAACATCAACATGGGTGCTAAAGACTTAATGAAACAATTCTACACACAAAATATTTGGAAGAATATGGTATCCCCAGTGGTTGTGCCTAATCAAACCAAATCTTCATTACTTTGGTAAGAACATTTCATTTCCTTTTTAAATTTGCAGAATGGATTAGGGCAAGTTTCTTAATCGAATTTTGAAATTATAATTTTGGTAGGGAGTTGAAATCTTTCCAACCGTATCAAAACCATATGTTACTATTAGGAAGGTTGATAGAGGTTCTGGTGTTACCAAACGTAAGGATGATCAGAAAATTACTTTTAGTGTTGTTAGTTTGCGAGCTTCATGAAGTTCTAAACAAAAGTCAATTGTTCACTAAACATTTCAAAATTATATAACTAGCTTTGTGTTTCTTATCCCCAGGAAAATCTCCCTTTATGTGCCATTTTAGTGAATGATTTTTATTTGGGAAAAAAATAAAAAAATTAGCAGACGAATTCTGTGCAAAGTTTCAACTAAAGCTGACCAGTTTTCAAATGACTAGCATTTATTCCCTAATTTGAGTATCAACCATGGCTGTAATCTTAAGTTGATGGGATTTTTTGTTTATTCAGGGATGTGAAAAAAATATGTAATATATAATCAAATGAAATATAAATTGAATAAGTTAAAGTGTGTTTGATCTGAGAATCTTAAAGTGCACACCAGAAATTTGGTCTAACAACTTGACATAGAGGTCATGCAAAGAAAATTAAATCTACCATAAAGTCCTTTTCTACATTATAAAATCAATATATTATTTTGAAAAGGAAAAAAAATTAATAAGATTTTATTACATCTAAAAAGGCTGAACAGAGAATCTACACAAATATCCAAGTGAGGATCATTTATCACCAAGTTCATTTATCCCAAAACTCTGATGTGTTCTGTCATGAAATATGGAATTTCTTGGGTAAGGAAATAAGTGAACCATGCACTCGGAGGCTTGTCCATTTCATCAATATAACATGTCAATATGATGGAGGGTGCCAACATCCTGTTGTATCCCTGTGGTTACCATGGTTACCACAGAAAACCTCACACACCCCATGATTTACTCTCATAGTCCCACAACTACAGAGGCCAAAACCAACACCAACATAAATATTTCATAATATCGACTAGATAAATGTGAGGCCATTTGCCTAGCCATACAAAATAAACACATTTACATCCTTTTTTGTGGAGCTACTTGCTTTACGACAGAGTATGTCCTGTTAATATGTTTGCGTTGAGTGTACATGGCTATAATCATAAAAAATCTTCAATTTGTTAAATGAGAATTTTTTGGACATTACCAGATTACTGTAATGGTTTGTGAGGTATAATTTTTTCATAGACATATAGATACATCACACCCTAGTGCAAAAAGGTCAATTACTTCAACAGGCATCAGGGCATCAACGCAAATCAGAAACTGAACATCAAATTACCATAATAACCTTCATAAAGAATATCTTGTTTATCTGTATGTGAGTGTTAGGTTACAGACAGGATCGTTTTTAAACTCAGAATCATAAATCATATCGTTTAAGGTTTAAATTTTGAAACTGAAGTGTGGGAAAGAGATGTAATTTCCACAGTTAAGGCCAGCTGATGGCTGATAAATATATCATTTTTTTAAT
Organism: Pecten maximus; assembly: GCF_902652985.1. Classification (NCBI taxonomy): domain Eukaryota; kingdom Metazoa; phylum Mollusca; class Bivalvia; order Pectinida; family Pectinidae; genus Pecten; species Pecten maximus. The sequence continues at coordinate 52,902,261 of NC_047017.1, forward strand.
GAGCTGGTGATCTGCTTCAGTCATTATAAACAATCCTACTTTGTGTTATGTCCGCACGTGGTTAAAGTCAAATTTGACAAAAACCAGCAAAACAACCTATTCTCACTCCCTTCATCTTTGGCTTACATCTTCTTTTCCATTTCCTATCAAAATATTTCAAAGTTTAATATATATAATTTCAACATAATATGGAGCTCTATATACATATGTATATCTTCAATTGTCAGTATTTATTCCTGCTATCGTTTTAATGTTATGGTACATTACAGATACACAGTACAGCATGTCTTTAAAGATACATGCTGTCTTAAAAAATGAATCTCAATTTCCAAAAGAGTTCCTACACTAGTGCTCCTGTTAAATATCTTTAATGAATCATAATTAAGACAAACTCACTAGAACTGTACCCAAGACACCATGGTAACTACAGGGTATACTAGTGAACTTCTGCAAACAATAACTAAAGGGAAGTAACTCTTGTCACTTTTCCACAGGTATAAGGTATCCTGTGAGAAACCTATTAGTTATCAAGGTAAACATGTTCTGACCACTCACCTATGAGGTACATGTCGCTGACCGTTGAGCAAAGCCATGATGACATTTCCGAGGGCTGACAGACTAAGGGAGACATTTCCAGGATCTTTGGATTTTGAAGAACTTCCAAGGTCAATGAGGTGCAGACGACTCCGACCACCAGCGACTGTTGAAAAACATTATCAGAACTGTGAAAATTATAACAAATTAAGAATTAAAAACAATTTGATTCTAGAAAAAGTCAATTACAAATATATATTGTCCCAAAAAACTTTTTTTTTTTTTTTTTAAATAGTAGTAACATACCGGTACATGCTAATAATAACATAAAACCTTTTAAAAACTTTATCAATTTTGTTCAGCAGGAAAATATAGGGTTAAGAATTTATGGTAAGGTAAGATTAAATAGAAATTGACAGAGGATACCATCCTTTCTCATTAAAAACAATCTGCCATTTCCATGTCCTAATTTTGAATCTGATATTACAGAATTGTTTAGATGATATGCTCTAATGTCCATAATCAACAACAGATGTTTATTGTTTTAGTAAATAATACAGGAATATAGGAGAGGAGTAATGCATTAGGATTCAAAATTATAACTGTCATTTCATAAATTTATGTTAACTGGTACTTTTCATTATGTTATAAAGCTGTTCCACCACCACAGTAGTGGAGGCTCGACACCCGTTAATTAAGGTCTATAATGAAAGCCATGTTCAGACATAGAGTGGATTACCATTGCTCTGTCTACAGCACACCCTATGTAACGTCGATACGACACCCAATGTAATGTCGATACAACACCCAATGTAATGTCGATACGACACCCAATGTAATGTCGATACGACACCCTATGTAATGTCGTTACGACACCCTATGTAATGTCGATACGACACCCTATGTAATGTCGATACGACACCCAATGTAATGTCGATACCACACCCAATGTAATGTCGATACGACACCCAATGTAATGTCGATGCGACACCCAATGTAATATCGATACGACACCCTATGTAATGTCGATACGACACCCTATGTAACGTCGATACGACACCCAATGTAATGTTGATACGACACCCAATGTAATATCGATATGACACCCTATGTAACGTCGATACGACACCCTATGTAATGTCGATACGACACCCTATGTAATGTTGATACGACACCCAATGTAATGTCGATATGACACCCTATGTAACGTCGATACGACACCCTATGTAATGTCAATACGACACCCTATGTAATGTCGATACGACACCCTATGTAAATAGTAATGAGCAAAAATGATGAATTGAGTTGCGCGCCCGACATCATGAGGTTATTATGGCAGGGAGATGTGTGTAAATAAATAAAGTAAATTTGTGTTGATGGCTACAAAGTCTATTACCATGTAGATTGATATTAAGTGTCTTGGTTGTATAGGTCTGTTGATTACTTTACCCAGCTAGGCTGGCTTAATCAACATTGTCCGTCTAGATCCTCTCACTGTCTAGATCCTCTCACCGTCTAGATCCTCTCACCGTCTAGATCCTCTCACCGTCTAGATCCTCTCACCGTCTAGATCCTCTCACCGTCTAGATCCTCTCACCGTCTAGATCCTCTCACCGTGTATGGTAATGCCAGTATGTGTTCTACCTCATTCCTTCCATAAATCCACTCTTTCTGATTAACTGCTATCATTCAAAACTTAACACCTTGCTACTTAAACAAAACCTGGATGATGTAAAGTTTGGTTTTACTAATATTATCAAGTTTCCCTGTTTAGAAAACAACATTAAATAGCCAGATACAGCGTTCAAACTCCTTTTTTAACTTGCATTGTGAATGTATCCCTACTAGTCTTCTTTGATTGATATCACAAAGAATTTGGTCATCTTTCTGAGAATTAAATAATGCAGGAAAACTGTGCTAAAAAAAAATTAGTTGATTAAAAGTTTTAAATTTGAGGACATGGACCTGCCTACTTCCATACTGTTAGTTACTAAATCTACCAATTACTTGATGTTTCTATCGTAGACCTGCCTATACTTCCTCACTGTTAGTTACTAAATCTACCAATTACTTGATGTTTCTATCGTAGATATATAGAATGATCTTTCAGACTATTATTTGTGTATGTAATGTGTTTAAGGAAGTGAGTCAGATGCTCCCTCAGTTGCTATCTCACATAAAATGGCTGTTCCGGTGATTAAAGTGAGTTGTTTTTGCAGTGTAAAGCAATTGTGTATGACAAGATGAAGATAACGTTACCAAAATTCTTTACAGAATGAGATGCATTCTATATTTCATTTCATGACAAATCTGAAAATTTTCAACATACCTGGTAATTTTTCATTTTTTTCCCGCCTTAATACAAGTTTTGAATTTCACTCTTTACATTAATGTGCTCTCCTATTTGGAGATTGATAAGAATAGTCCGGGAAGTTCTGAGACTTTGCCTGTAGGTTTACGCCCAAAGTCACGTTTACTGCACATGCTGATGCTAGGCCATATCTATTATAACGGGAAGGTATGGCATATCCTAAACAGATTCAACGCACACAATGCAAGCCTTCCTTTGTACAAGAAAGCGAGATTCCTAACCAAAAAGAACCCCCATCGTCATTGGTCCTCCCCATAGTATTTGATGAAAGGTACTGTCCATATGCATCGCACATTCATTAATGTGTTGTGCACGTGTTGCTAAATAATTTTTTATGTGACTCATGAATTCTTTCAGACAATAAAATTGATCTTCTTAAAGTTTTTTTGGACCAAAACACAAGTCATGTATGAGAAAAATCTTGTGTACACCATCTTCCTCGTGTCTGAAAACTTGTACACTTTGTAAAACCCCAGAAGGAGACCTATATTTTCATTATCGCCCCAGAAGGAGACCTATATTTTCATTTCGTTTTTTGTTTTCGTTATCGCCTGTCTCTTGCTCTAAATGCCAAACTCACGAAATCCTGCACCTTTTGCCTCGTCTTCAAAGCAGATACACCATTCCTGCTAAAATAACTGCACATTCTGACTTCTGGGGAGAATCAGCCGAATTTAGACTGTGTGATATCAACGACATATGGGAAATGGATTCCCATCATTTTATCACTTCTAAGGAAGAAACGACATTCTTTTTTCTCCCAACAAACAAGAGACTTGTGATAGCGATCAGAAGTCGGGCCCTGTTTTAAGTCATATTGATCCTAACTATTGTATTTCATACTGCTCCCGGCTCTAATTTGACTGCAAACAGAATAACACAATCATTTCCATAGCAAATCAATTCAGCAGTATCAGACGGAATGAAGAGACATCACCAAATACAACTGGTGTGTCTGTCGTTAACACGTGTGGCCCTGCCCCCTAGATACTGTTGGTCATATCGTGTTTTCCCCACTGGGGCCTCCCTCAGACCTCAGTAAAAACCTGTTGACTCCCGTCTGATATAGCACCAGCGTGGAGGCCATGTTCTGGTAGCAACAGGTTAATTTACTGTCGATTCAAGTTTTCAAAATTCAATTTGTCAGCTGATGAAACTGTTCCGTGATTGGCATTGGAAAAGCGGAATTTGATTTGCACCTCGTCTCCAAGGGATATTGTTTGTCGTCAAATGCATCTCTACAAACGGTTCGAGTCTTGGGAGTGCAAGTGGTGAAGGGTCATCGAAACTTACACAAGTGCTATGATTAAACACCCAATTCCAAGTTTCCTGAATATAGACAGGCCAGAAAATCTTGTTTGATAGGAGTTGTATTAGTGTCAGATTGTGTGTCGTCACACAGCAATCGTTACCATTGTAATATTATTCTAAAGTGCTTTTTAGCGTACAATTCCATCGCCTTGGCACCCAGTGCCTGTTTCTGCCTATAACACTCTAATACTAAAGTCCAAATGAACTTGAACAAGTTGAGTGATATAAATTTCTGCGGTTGTCTTTTCTACGTATTTACACTTGAATTACCGCCCCACTGACAGATTAATCGGACGAGATCCACTCGCTATAAGAGACACTAGTGATTGGTTTTGTCTCTGCCCTTAACTCGATCTAGTGGTCCTGATGTAACACTCGACAGAAACCATTTGTCGATCTATCGTGTACTGGAACTCTGTATAATTACTGTATTTGTCATGTGAAAGCAACAAGTATCAAGTAAATTATATACATTGTATTTCTCACGAAAGCTTCCATAGGCTTACAAACACTCGTTTACAAATTTTCTCCCAGAAATCATAAAACAAAATTGAAAAAATGTGGAGTGTTCTTTGCGAATATTTTGTTCAAATATGACATGACACACATGTACTTAATTAAATTCTCTTGTGCCTTCCAATTATTAATACGTTTTTTTCCCCAATCTGCTCCTATCTCAAAGGTAAAACTTCTATCATGTTGGTGGTAAATGTATCAGCCTACCCAGCAGTATAAACGGACATAAGATTGCGGCACCATTTACAGCTTTATACAAACTTACCCCCAGGAAGACCGGCCTGGTTGGCCTTTTCTATCCGATACTGAGTTACAACTCTATAAATGTGAACTTACCCCCAGGAAGACCGGCCTGGTTGGCCTTTTCTATCCGATACTGAGTTACAACTCTATAAATGTGAACTTACCCCCAGGAAGACCGGCCTGGTTGACCTTTTCTATCCGATACTGAGTTACAACTCTATAAATGTGAACTTACCCCCAGGAAGACCCGCCTGGTTGACCTTTTCTATCCGATACTGAGTTACAACTCTATAAATGTGTACTTACCCCCAGGAAGACCGGCCTGGTTGGCCTTTTCTATCCGATACTGATACACATGTAATGTAAATAGGAGGTGAGATGATCGACTTTCCTCCTCATCTGTAACAACACAAAACACGAAGAAAAGATGAATCCACAATACTGAACACACAATTAGGTTTTTGGAAAAGACACACTGCATGTATATCAGTGGGGATCTTCAGACAAAATGAATTAGTAAAAAGAAAAAAAAAAACCCCAAAAAACGCCAACTATTTGATGGTACGATTCAACGACCAATCACATGCTTCAGTCTCAAGTAGGATTTTGAAGAGAGTATTAAAATGATTTAGGATTTTGAAGAGAGTATTAAAATGATTGAATCACTATGGAGTCCATACGTTTTTGCAATAACAATACTTCTAAGTTCCAAATAGATAAGTAAATCAAAATTTGTATCTATACACCACAATAATGTTTTACCATAATGACGACGGCTGCTTCCAACAACTTGAGAGTTTTACATTATGATTAAACCTATAATACTCACACGACTTGCTATATCAGGAGCCATTAAAACACAGTTAGGAAGCATCAGGCATGGCCCTTTATATCCATAAGCATAGGAATTTTACCCAGGGGACCCGACCACTTAAGTCCTAATGGCATACTGCACAACGGCGAGAATGAAACTTCTCAAGAAACCTGTTGTGGCCAGTGAAGACATTCAACAAAATTGCCTTTCTCAGTCATAAATTGTTTTAAATTTGCCCAATTTCATCATTTTTTTTCTGGTCTAAATGGATAATTGATGGATAAAAACAAAGCATATGAAAGCTAAAGAGTTGTTATATGAAAGTTGATAGCATCTGTTTGTGATTAGCCTAACTAGTACGTTTGTGACTACCAGTGATCCACTTTATCCCCTTTCTCAGTGTCCTTTAATCTGTTAGCCATGGTTCCGCATCAAAGACATAATTCATATCCCATCAGAATTCTACAATAACATTCTTTTTTATGTTTCAGTAGCTTTTTAGTAATATCCAACAACCCCTATTTTTTCCCAAATGAGTCTTAATATCAATTGACTGGAATGGTATAAAAGATTTTTGTGGGGAATGCAGGATGAAGACCCTTAATCCCAAATTGCATGCCCCGAGTCATCATTGACCAGCCGTCTGCTGTTTAACAACAATGAAATAATATCCCTAGAATTAGGATAACCAAAGACTGATTTCTTTGCCAAACCACAAAATGCCTAACACTGCCCAAGTGTTCCCCACTGTGGTCTCCCAGTAAGGGGGAGTAAGGGGGGACATATCTGTTAACAAATTAACATCAAAGTCGGCCAAAGATGAGTAATATCTTTGACAATGAGAAAAAGAGTCTGGAAACAAGAAATATCCGACAAATGGAAATGTCACTAACAATGGTAAAGCATTATTTTAAGCTTGGAGCTACAGTTAATATTTCTTACTATTTCCTTTTGTTACAGATATCAATATAAACTATGTAGATATGATGTAATCCAAACATGATGTTTGATGTAGATATGGTGTAATCCAAACATGATGTTTATATAGATATGATGTAATCCAAACATGATGTTGATATAGATATGATGTAATCCAAACATGATGTTTTATGTAGATATGGTGTAATCCAAACATGATGTTTATATAGATATGATGTAATCCAAACATGATGTTTTATGTAGATATGATGTAATCCAAACATGATGTTTTATGTAGATATGGTGTAATCCAAACATGATGTTTGATGTAGATATGATGTAATCCAAACATGATGTTTATATAGATATGATGTAATCCAAACATGATGTTTTATGTAGATATGGTGTAATCCAAACATGATGTTTTATATAGATATGATGTAATCCAAACATGATGTTTTATATAGATATGATGTAATCCAAACATGATGTTTATATAGATATGATGTAATCCAAACATGATGTTTATATAGATATGATGTAATCCAAACATGATGTTTTATATAGATATGATGTAATCCAAACATGATGTTTTATATAGATATGATGTAATCCAAACATGATGTTTATATAGATATGATGTAATCCAAACAAGATGTTTTATGTAGATATGATGTAATCCAAACATGATGTTTGATGAAGATATGATGTAATCCAAACATGATGTTTTATATAGATATGATGTAATCCAAACATGATGTTTGATGTAGATATGATGTAATCCAAACATGATGTTTATATAGATATGATGTAATCCAAACATGATGTTTGATGTAGATATGATGTAATCCAAACATGATGTTTTATATAGATATGATGTAATCCAAACATGATGTTTTATGAACTAAAAGTACAGGTTATTTTGACAGACTCAACTATATCATTCTAACGATGTGGCAAATGTTTGGAACACCATTACTTCAAAGCTAGGCAGATTAAATAAATCTTAAATGAAAAAGAATAAGAAGGACCATGTATATCCAGCTGGTGTAGAAGTGTGCTGATACAGGGGGACAAACCGACTTGTGTATCACATAAACATACAAGGTGAATTATTGGAGATAGCCAATAAATTGGCTGTTCAGACGATCCTATCTGGACCATATCTTGGGAGATCACAGATAACATTAGCTAATAGACACTAACTTCCTACAAACATGCCAGGTACTTTCTCTATGCCACACAAGAAACTTTGCCAGTGATGTGTTGTGAATGTATGTCTCTTATTTCACACACTATTGATGATTATCAATGGAAAACATAAATTCCTTACCAGAAACAAACTCTTTTTTTTTTTTATTTTTAAAAACTGTATAAAGCAAATATCCCAAAACTTGGAAATGGAATTAAACTTAAGATATAGTGTTCGAGGCAGGAATTGATGAAGTAAAATTTTAATAATACCATACCTAGTTTTGTTCGGGCAGCAATGGCAGCGTCCAGGTAGTACGTGGCTCGTTCTGCTGTGGGGGCTCTCAACTCACTCTGGTTCTCCAGCTGAGTTCCACAAATTGGATCTTCCCTGAGGTAGACTCCAGGGGCAGTACCACTTCCTGATTCAACACCTGTCAACAAATAACCATGGTTACGAGAGCACACCTCATATTTACGCAGATTATCTAACGTTTGGAAATAATTTCAGTTGTAATTCACTGGAATGTCCTGAAGTGGAGAATATTTCAGACAAAATCTTATTAACAAAATATAACAAAATTATCAAAAAGCAGAATTCTTTATCACAATGATAGAATACAATGTCTTGAAGATAGAAACACATGTATCACTGCTCTACTGTAAAGGAAGGTTGTGTCAGTTGTCACATGATTTTTCTCAAATATTTTCAAAAGTGGACAAAATTTCATTGAAAAAGACCACAACTAAGCCCCAACCAGACCTACACAAAACCACACACCTATCCACAGCAAGATCCATGTCAGGAAATTTTTAAGGAAAACTAGAGTTCAGCTTGTTGGTCGCTGGTAAGTACACAAGACCAGAGTGAAAAAAGATTACCAGAAAGAGAGGAACTGGCCTGGACTTGTAATTTACAGCCCTGAGTGGAGCCTGGCACATGTTGATGTTTACGAGGCGATGTCAAGCCATTGGGAGGCCCATTTACCAGTTATAAGCAAGGGCTAGCTGTTGGTGCCTCAACATGTATTAACGGTGTGATAATCGCCATGTTCCAGGTAGGGGGGAGCTGTGGACCGGTACACCCAGGCCACATCCTAATGTAACCAATCACGGCCCAGCATTCCATCAGGTCTGTTACAGGTAAACAGGTAGTCTGGTCTACATTGTTACTGGTAAACAGGTAGTCTGGTAAACAGGTAGTCTGGTAAACAGGTAGTCTGGTCTACATTGTTACAGGTAAACAGGTAGTCTGGTCTACATTGCTACTGGTAAACAGGTAGTCTGGTAAACAGGTAGTCTGGTCTACATTGTTACAGGTAAACAGGTTGTGCGGTATACATAGGATTGAGACACAAGGCATGTCTAGGATCGAGACACAAAGTATGTCAAGAATCGAGACACAAGGCATGTCTAGGATCGAGACACAAGGTATGTGTAGGATCGAGACACAAGGTATGTCTAGGATCGAGACACAAGGTATGTCTAGGATCGAGACACAAGGTATGTCTAGGATCGAGACACAAGGTATGTCTAGGATCGAGACACAAGGTATGTCTAGGATCAAGACACAAGGTATGTCTAGGATCGAGACACAAGTTATGTCTAGGATCGAGACACAAGTTATGTCTAGGATCGAGACACAAGGCATGTCTAGGATCGAGACACAAGTTATGTCTAGGATCGAGACACAAGTTATGTCTAGGATCGAGACACAAGGTATGTCTAGGATCGAGACACAAGGTATGTCTAGGATCGAGAAACAAGGTATGTCTAGGATCGAGACACAAGGTATGTTTAGGATCGAGACACAAGGTATGTCTAGGATCGAGACACAAGGTATGTCTAGGATCGAGACACAAGGCATGTCTAGGATCAAGACACAAGGTAAGTCTACGATCGAGACACAAGGTATGTCTAGGATAGAGTCTATGTAAATTCTATATTCTCGTGTCAGTTGTTCTGGGACAACCTTAACACAATCGTAACATGATTTCGTGTTTTTACAACCGACATAACTTATAACTGACAAGCTATTGTACAAGTATGGGTCGCCACATATAACTAACGAACAGGAGATGTATTTTTTTATGACCACCTCATCTTGTATACCTGTATGTTTGGGTAGCTCTGTGAGAGACTGAAGCTTGCCAACAGCTGCTGTATGCCTCAATGTTACACAAAATGTGCTAACAACCATCACATCCAAGGGAGGTAATTACTGGTTCATGTCTACAATCAATTAACATTTTCTATGGCAGATAAAATGTAAGTTGGCAGTCAGCCCAAAAGCTAATGAAGATATTCTTCTTTTTATTTTTGTAGTAAGTAATTACACTATTGTGCAGTGTATATCCATTTGACCAGAAATACAAATCAATACCAAATTATCCCTTACTTTAAAGCTACAACATGATGAAGATAATGTTTTGCAGTAAATGTTTTTAGCTATCTAACACCTAAAATTCTTCTCAATATTTCACATCGAAGCACTGTCTAGTAAAGCATTTTAAGTTTGAAAGTAATGATAAATTTTTAGTTCCTGAGCTTGTGATGTGATTCAAACAACTACATGAGTGTGAATCGGTTACAATTTCATACTCTGTATGGGTGTGAATCGGATACAATTTCAGACTCTGTATGAGTGTGAATCGGTTACAATTTCAGACTCTGTATGGGTGTGAATCAGATACAATTTCAGACTCTGTATGAGTGTGAATCAGATACAATTTCAGACTCTGTATGAGTGTGAATCAGATACAATTTCAGACTCTGTATGAGTGTGAATCAGATACAATTTCAGACTCTGTATGAGTGTGAATCGGTTACAATTTCAGACTCTGTATGGGTGTGAATCGGTTACAATTTCAGACTCTGTATGAGTGTGAATCAGATACAATTTCAGACTCTGTATGAGTGTGAATCAGATACAATTTCAGACTCTGTATGAGTGTGAATCAGATACAATTTCAGACTCTGTATGAGTGTGAATCGGTTACAATTTCAGACTCTGTATGGGTGTGAATCAGTTACAATTTCAGACTCTGTATGGGTGTGAATCGGATACAATTTCAGACTCTGTATGAGTGTGAATCAGATACAATTTCAGACTCTGTATGAGACAGGTCTTGGAATCACTCACATGAGATCTCTTCAGAACAATTTAAATGATAAGAATGCCATCAAAGTCAAACACCGAAAAGAATCTCAACCAGAGCCACTATCACACAATATCGAAAATGTCTGAAGCTGAAACTTGGTACTTTTATGTTTTGGTCATTGTATCCAGTCTGACATTTATGGTAAGGACTATAGTGTAGTGTGTCAGTCTGACATTTATGGTAAGGACTATAGTGTAGTATGTCAGTATCCAGTCTGACACTTTTGGTAAGGACTATAGTGTAGTATGTCAGTCTGACATTTATGGTAAGGACTATAGTGTAGTGTGTCGGTACCCAGTCTGACATTTATGGTAAGGACTATATTATAGTGTGTCGGTACCCAGTCTGACATTTATGGTAAGGACTATAGTGTAGTGTGTCAGTACGCAGTCTGACATTTATGGTAAGGACTATAGTGTAGTGTGTCAGTACCCAGTCTGACACTTATGGTAAGGACTATATTATAGTGTGTCGGTACCCAGTCTGATATTTATGGTAAGGACTATAGTGTAGTGTGTCAGTACCCAGTCTGACATTTATGATAAGGACTATAGTATAGTGTGTCGGTACCCAGTCTGACATTTATGGTAAGGACTATATAGTATCATAGTGTGCCAGAACCAACAATATCTAGCTATTGGTAATCAGACCTCCAAATAAAACGATCAGGTCGACAAATAATGATGGTAAGGAATTGAATGCCGACAAGACCTGCTATATACATGACAGCAGACTCTCTGCTGCTGCTGCTGCTGGAGACTGTCTGGTGAATAAAAGGGCAGCCTCGCTATCACAGAGTGCCGCTCTATACAGAATTAGACTCCCTATTGATTCTAAAACTGCTGCAATTGTTTCAGAAAAAAACTTTAATGCCGATGCATACTGCCTTGCATTTTAAGTCTTCAAGGTAAAAAAAACTTCACGGTAAAACCAATTTACAATTTGGTACTAAACCTGGCTAATGAATCTTGTCATCCAATCAGGGACTCCAGCTCCTGTACCCATACTAATTGACATGTATCGAGGCTTGGTAATGATGTTATTCAGACGTGTGTGACAACATTTTTTGTCAAAGAGTAATGCTTGTCTACAATACTGCACTATATTACATATGTATTCAGTATTTGATCGCTAAAAATTGATGTGTATTGCTTTTTTTCTCCCTCACAGCCAGTAGATCAAAGTATATGTATCATATATAAGTACAGAGGCATTGTCCAGTATGACTCAACTTCCAGTCTCTGAGGACTTCAATACAGTAAAATGTCACACTGATACTCGGAGATCATCCGCGTCTATTTTGGATGGTGAAAAACCCAGTGTAGGTGCTTTCTTCATGAATATTTCACTGCCTAAGCTCAGTTTAATTCCATTACTTCATAACTAAATATTCCAGACCTATTGTGTAGTACTTGATTCCAGCATTGGGCTGAATGTGAAGTGTGAATCCAAACTCTGTATCGTCCATCAATGCTGCTGTCACACTTTTTCAGGTCAAGGTTGCCTTTTTGGAAGTAATAGCGCAAAACTGTTGCATGTTTCAACTGCAGTTGCTTCGTCAGTGTTTTTCAATTCTGCTGAAAGTGCCGATCTGCCAGAAGTGCCGATTGGTTAATAGAAGATTTTTTCTCTACTCATGCACCAACTATGTCATTACTTAATTTAATTGTAAAGACATTTTGTGATTATAAATAAATAAAACCATTTGGTTAAAATAAACCTTGAAATAACTTTGTATGCTTTTAAAACAAGTTTGTTGGTGAAAAGGGACAACTTACCACCAACAACATCTGAGAGACAACTTACCACCAACAACATCTGAGAGACAACTTACCACCAACAACATCTGAGAGACAACTTACCAACAACAACATCTGAGAGACAACTTACCAACAACAACATCTGAGAGACAACTTACCACCAACAACATCTGAGAGACAAGACAACTTACCATCAACAACATCTGAGAGACAACTTACCACCAACAACATCTGAGAGACAAGACAACTTACCACCAACAACATCTGAGAGACAACTTACCACCAACAACATCTGAGAGACAACTTACCACCAACAACATCTGAGAGAAGAGACAACTTACCACCAACAACATCTGAGAGACAACTTACCACCAACAACATCTGAGAGACAACTTACCATCAACAACATCTGAGAGACAACTTACCACCAACAACATCTGAGAGACAACTTACCACCAACAACATCTGAGAGACAAGACAACTTACCATCAACAACATCTGAGAGACAACTTACCACCAACATCATCTGAGAGAAAAGACAACTTACCACCAACATCATCTGAGAGAAAAGACAACTTACCACCAACATCATCTGAGAGAAAAGACAACTTACCACCAACATCATCTGAGAGAAGAGACAACTTACCATCAACAACATCTGAGAGAAGAGACAACTTACCACAAACAACATCTGAGAGAAAAGACAACTTACCAGCAGCAACATCTGAGAGAAGGTCTTTGAGGCACTCAGCTTTTCCGGTCACTTCTACAGCGGACACTCGTACTGAGAATCGTGCTCCGGTCTTTTCTTTTTGTTCGTTGATAAGACGGAACAACCAAGCGATGGCACAAGGGATAATGCCTAATGTCTGTGCTGATTGGTCCTGGCCTACCATTGTATATGATTTACCTGTAATTATAATCATTTGTATTGTACAATTTGAAGTTCATAATTATTCATGTATATTGTACATATAAGCCAATGTCATTACAGAATATAGTACAGTACAATGATATTACATTAACAGTCTTTGACAGCATTAAAACAAATTCTTTTTAATCCAAGATAATTCTGCATATTTCCAAGTTTTTTTGAGTTTTAGAAATGTCAACATTGATTTTATATTAATGCATATCAAAACATATCAATATTGATAATAAAAGTGAAAAAAAAAAAAAAAAAAAAAATCAAACAAACAAAAAACAAGAAAATAAAATCCCAAACCATCAGAACAAACCCATACAAACATTCTACATATTTTTCATTGAAGTCCAAAACATGATTTCATTACTAATTGTGAATCCTTTCCAATCTTATTTTCCAAGTAATATGTGGTCTAGAGGCCAATCGCTGGTCCCTAATATCTTGCATTAGCATACTGTCGTACAGATGGTTCGGAATATGACAATAATATGTCATTTGCCACGGTTCACTGCACTAATGGTGACTTGATTTTCTCTCTTACAGCATTTTAGCAGACCTTTAATTCAGTGAGCAACATGCAAGCACGTGCCAACCCAACGAAAACAACACTAGCCAGGAATGGCCCTTTGGGGGATTGCTTGTCCGCTATGGACACAGTCACTATAGTATTCACTATTCCTCGACACTTGTTTTGTCCTCTACAATACTTAAGCTCATCTAATAAGCCATATTGTCATGTTCCTTTAAATTCCTTAACTCTGACGGAATTTTATCTTCACACTGAGCCTTAAGACATTACTAATTTATTTATTAGAGGAAAACTCGCCACAATAAAAACATGACCAAGCCCTTTCTACACTATTCAATAACGATGTAATTGGCCTTTTCATCTCCCCCTAGATGACACATGTTTTTGAAGAGAGACGAAAAATGTCTCGTCAAAATAGGAAGCAACAGAGCGAGAAAAATTGAATTAGAAAACAATATCGCTACACCATATCAATATGCGGGGATAGACAATTATGTATAGGAGGCATCAATACTAACCGACTTCACTATATTTCATTTATTCAATACAACAGCCTGTCGTTTTTGTGGCAAGTAATTTGATTTCCACACTTTTTGGCAAAGATTGGATTTTCTGAGTCATCTGAAATTTTCTTATAAAATCTAACTTCTTCAGAGCAAGGTGACTTGGTGACCAGGGGGTTCCCATCGGTAGCACAAACAGACACGCAAATTTACTTTTTTCTATTAAATATTCCAAATTGAATAAATTTTAAACTCACATGATTTAGTCCTATATATGGCATATAAAATAAATAAATGACTTCTGTCACAATTCTTAGAATATACATAATACACTTCAATGTTGATTGATAGCTATGATATTTTTCTGGTTTTCAGCGATGGGTTTTAAGAGAAAAACACTGCATTTATCATTCCAAAGATATTTTAAAATATGCCAATACATTTGTTCTCATTTGAGAATACATGATCTTTCCTGATAATGTTGAACCAGTACTCACATCACCAGTAGAACTAATATCTTACACCAGTAAGTAGACAAGAACCCATATATATGTGTCGAGTACAGATACTAGAGACGAATGGTCTACCCATATGGAATATATAATGGTGGAAGATAGTTTCTTGGCTGACAGTTTAATATATCCTAGCTTCATCTAATTACCAAAATGAGGGGTAAAACTACAATCACCACACGTGTGACGCATCCCCCTCCATCATTGGTATCAGGAAGTCGATGCAAGCCAGAAGAGCTCCAATGACAAGGGGAGGTAATCATTATCTTGGTTAATGTCAGAATTAGCCAGGATATTGAAGTCTTCCTAAATTCCTTGTGCTAACGGTATCAACTGTTTTGATATTACATTTTGACAGGCTTACAAAATGTTTTGGGTATGCTCTTCAAATGTACAACATTTGTCACATGACCAGAATGAGGAATGTGTCTAACTAGGCCTCCCCATGAAAATTCCTTTTCCTATCATCTATTATACAAAAATAATCCCTGGAATTCTCTTCAAAGTGACAATAGCACATTTCAGCAGTAAGTAGGAGGGCAAAAACTGGTACAGAACATTATCTCTTCCATTTACATGTTAATTACTGAGTAGAACATTTATAATTATAAATTCAGCTAATAATTTAATTAACTTTGTAACCTATATACAATTGTATACTTTTGGTGCCAAAAACAGCCATATTGTGTTGTCCCTAGATATCTTGTTCATCCTAAAATTCTGACCCAAGAGACATCAAATTAAACTTGTATTATTATGTAAAGATATTTTTTCATTTATCTCAAACTTATCTAGTTCCAAATGTGGTATGATTTTGATATTGCTTTTGCTGTGTACTAAATCCATATCTTAATCCAATCCCAACACAACTAGCCAAAGTTACAAATTTTCCAAATGTATATTAAAATTTCAGCAAATGTAGCAACGGACTGTCTTCATGGACAATTAGCACAGGTCTTGGAAGTGTTGAAACAGACCATCAAAATTACATCCATTTTGTGGCCATAATGGCCTTGCTTTGTCGAGGGTGGACCCTGATGAGTTTATCAGCAAGGAACCAAACCAATGAGCCATTTCCCTGTAGAATCCCAGCAGGAGGGGCTCATCAGGCAGAAAAGATGGCCACACTGGTATAGTAGTGTCTAACAATTTAGTTATTGTTCCACAAATCACAATCACATGTGACCAATATAGATATAGGATATAAAGGTACATATGTAGATGTATTCATACCAATATAGATATATGATATACATGTACATATGTAGATGTATTCATACAAATATTTTTATCTATAAACATACCATTATTTTTACATTTACATGTGTTGTCAAGTCTATTCACATTGCCAACCTCTTTACATTGTTTAACTTTTTATATTGCCAACCTCTGAATATTGATAATTTTTTTATATTGCCGAACCTCCTTATATTGTTGAAGTTTTACATTGCTGAACCTCCTTATTTTGTTGAAGTTTTACATTGCCGAACCTCCTTATTTTGTTTAACTTTTACATTGCTGAACCTCCTTATTTTGTTGAAGTTTTACATTGCCGAACCTCCTTATATTGTTGAAGTTTTACATTGCCGAACCTCCTTATATTGTTGAAGTTTTACATTGCCGAACCTCCTTATTTTGTTGAAGTTTTACATTGCCGAACCTCCTTATATTGTTGAAGTTTTACATTGCCGAACCTCCTTATTTTGTTAAACTTTCTATACTGCCAAAGCTAATTTCCAAACATCTTTACATTGCCAAACTTTTTACATCGCCAAACTTCATTACAATTTGCTTAACAACTTTACATTACCAGTCTTAGATATTGATGTAATTCTGATTAAGAAGCTAGAATTTCATTTAAAACACAGCAAAGCTTACTACAAATTCTCAAACTCTGCACAGAACAGATGCAAGCCGGTTATTCACGGGATACTTCTAATTAAATTCTGCAAGAATTGAAGAGAGAGAAAAACATTTGATACTGAAATGTCAGGTTCCCTTTGATCAATTTATGTAATAAAATTGAAAATATGACAAATATTATTCAAAGCTTCAATCTGACTCATGCAGCCAAACGTTCTTTGGGATTTCAATTCTATCACTTAGTTGAGGGGAAAAATCTTTTGATATCAAGTTTTTCAAAAAAAATGTAGCCAAATAAATTGTTCTGAAATTTGCTTGATATTTTGAATTACAAATGATACATCATTTATCAGAAGCTGCTGAATCATTATTACCGAAACCATTGTGCTTTTAATGTTTCTTTTTAACATCATGAAAGTATAAACTTGATCATACTAATTGATTTTGACAAGGCTAAATTTTACTGCACAATGGCATGGATGCGGATGCACCTTGATATTTCTTTTTTTAAATAAAAAACTCTGGAGAAAGCTGCAGGAAAACATTTGGAAATTATAACCAGCAGCATCCTCATTATTAACCCAAAAAATTGCTAGACATGCTCATAGCTACGATATGTATTTTATTATTTCTTTGAAAAAACTCTCTATGGGAATGCAAATGGACTTTCTTCATGCAAAACCTCAGCACTGATGGCATGTATTTCTGATGCTCAAACCAGAATATGATACGGTATTAATACAGGCAACAATTATTTTGTACTTTAACGCTGCAGATTTTTTTTCAATCTGATCTGCATTGGAACTTTGATTACTTGGGGAGGTGCAGTAATGGTGAAAGTCCTGGGCTGATCAGTTATAATTTGGAGACTCATTAACATGATACGAAGGCTGTCAGAATGTGGACTTCGGGTGTGATCTCGGAGAGTGCACAGCAGCAAATAGCATTACAACAAAGTGTTGTGGTGCATGTTTGTTCAAGACTGTTTTATGAAAAAAGGCCGAGTGAAAGTCTCTCTGTGGGATCAACAAAATGGTCGGATATCAACAGTGATGATTTGAATGATCCTCAAACTGACATCTATAACACGTAAGATTTCAACTTGAGATTTATCAAGTTCAAATTGCACTTTTATCATTATTGAATTTCAAAATTTTATCACAATGATATCCTGTTTAAATCCACTTTAGACCATTTTATAATGGAGAGAGATAACAGGTAAGGTTGAAGGGAGCTCATTCAATACATGGTTAATGAAATTAGTAAACCTGATTTTTTTCATGAAAATAAATCATCATGCGCCCCAATATTATCTGTAATGCTACTATTGTCTAATTTTTAGTGACGTCTGCTCACCCAGTTTTGAGTAGCCATAAGTAAACAGACATCCATCCGCTCCGTTCACAACTCCCTGGATGATTTCAGTTAAGCTGCTGGCGCACACCTCAGTCTATTTAAAGAACAGAACAAAGAAATGAACAAATACATCAATAGTCTTTATTGTTACAGACATCAAAACTCAACTTCTTTTCATCCAAGCTATGATAACGGATGAAGGTCTGATGGGAAGGTCCAGGATACTTGGGACATGAATGGTAATTACTGTTATTTTCATTGTGAAGAAGACCACTTATCGGCAAAATTTCCACCTTGAATGAATAAAAGGGAACAAATTAGACTAACTGTTGGTTACTATAATTCATTAGGGTTAATTAATGCAGAAGAATTAGGAGATCTTTGATCCTTTTGTTTTTCCGAACTCTCCTTTCTTTTCCATTAGCTGCGAGAGCTACATTCCAGTTCTACTTTTTTGCACTTCTGTATTTCTTGACCAGAAAAAAATGTTTTGCTTTGTTTTTGGCTAGAGAAAAAATGCTAAAAAATTTACCTGTGAATCGTCAGGTGAAAAGACAGCATCGAAGGCAAACATTTTTGGTGCTGTTGTTGTGGCAGTCCTGCGATGGGCAGCAGTGGTAAAGCCGGCCGCGGTAGGATCGTAGACTGTCACCTGTTTTTTGCGGGGGTCTATAGCTAGGAAGGAGTTTCCCTGTTCTCCGTAATGATTGGAGGGACAAATCTTTAGCATGACCTTCACCTGAAGAGACAAAATATATACAACACTGGATTAAACCTAGCATTACTTATCACCTCTAATTAACCTTGTACATTGTCCTGTCTATATACTGACCACTTCAGTGACCCATCTGATGACCGCTGGAGTCTATCAAACTACAGGAAATTGTTAGGAATCACATTACAAGACAGACTTGGGGTAAAAATTTCCAGTAAATTCAGGAAATTATTTCCCTTGGAAGTAGACAGATTCAAACCATCAAATGAATTTATATAGACGAACAGCTCATGAAAACTCACATAAGCTTATGTAATGGAACATTCCAGCCTCTTCCAATGGCAAGGTCATATATAATAATCTGGTATTCCAATGTCAAGGTCATATATAATAATCTGGTATTCCAATGGCAAGGTCATATATAATAACCTGGTCTTTGTATTCAAAACATGTTTAGTTAAATTCAAATGAATATTTCTTCATCTCATAAATATTTCTAGAATTCATTTGATAATATTCTTCTGGAAACAATGAAAAAGATTTATTTACAATACTTATGAAATGCTAAGAAACCACAATTTCATCTACTACCCAACAGATAAACAGTTCTGAGGGTTGAGTTGATTTAATTTGACTCTGAATTCAACCAAATGAAAACAAATTTATCTCAATTTCTGCCTCATTTCATTCCCTTATTCCAAAAGTAAGCAACTAATTTAACATCTAAAGTGGTCGCATGGACATCATCAAGACTTGTTAAAAATATAGTTAGTCATTCAAAATTTGTTCGCAATACGGAAAGTGTCTCCGACAATTTGAACAATTTTTATTCCAAGCGTTCTTTTTTTAAATCATTAGTCGACCCGACTCTCCATTTTGAACCATTATCGGTAGCACTCTTTAGTTAAACCAATTGATGAAACTCTGTCAAACCTATCCACTCTACAACAGCGTTCATCAGAGCGCGCTCCGCTTGATGTGCTATGTCTTCAGTGTTTTCTATAGCCATTGAATAATTCGTAATTAGTGGACAATTAGATTTGATGGTCCCCGGAGAAAGACCACGAGGATGGAGCAATGCGGTGCATACAAAATAACACTGTTGCATGTGAAGGATTCGGTAGAACCCCAATCACACAATCCCGAAAGAGTAATAAACTTGTAACATATTCAACAATTTAGTTATCTTGTCAATGAAATGCCGTCAAGGCATTTGGCATGTGAACTTATATCAAGTTTGCATTGGAGGAATATCTGATTTGTTAGACACTCGGGGACACCGTAGCATATTGTGTTCAGTAAAAATGAAGAACATTTGCTAAGTCTCTTTGAAGAAAAAAAAAAATAAGATCCCAACTTTTGATTCAAGCTTTCAATCTTAAAGATCACATGTTGCATCAAGATGGTAGAATCGCTAGAGAAAAGGGAAGTGGCATTTATCAGTGAGGAATAGTCCATCTTTGATAAAAATAAGCGCAATTCATTCAGTTATACTTGTGAAATTTATATGTTTTATAACCTATAATTAGAAATATGAGATGGAAATAAAAACACTTTGATAAAATCTCATCCCAATCGACCAACTCGTATAAATTTCATTTCACAAACGTAATAGGATGTATACATGACATGCCCGTGTAAAACTGATACGTAGGCTTTCATTTTATTGCCAATGGTTTTCAAATAAAATATTTTGCACAAACACGGAATAAAAAGCACTCGTTAATGTCAGAGAAGAAACAGAAGGATATAAACGAGAGAGCAGTGATAATTAAAGCGTCTGTCAGACAATCTACAAATAAAATTCAAAGATGAAAATTGAGCCTGGTCTTGATCAAACTCAATTCCAGTTAGCTTTCTCCCCGTCCAACAGTTACGAAGAATACAAGAAATCTCTGAGGCATTACCATATATAATAGGTTTAGACATTTCTTTCAAACAGTCAGGCAACCCTCTATCAGTACAGGGTAGAGTTGCGATGACTACATTGAGCGTGTGCCATCCTGGACGTCACGCGGGCTATATCTCTAATATGGTCAAGTCAGGTAAGCTCTAAGAAGCAAGCAGTATCTGGCAGTAAAAGGTCCCAAGGGCCCATCCTAGAAAAATGTCTGCTTTGTGATTTTCAAGTCTCCATGCGTGTTCATGCAGTATATATTTGTGTAAATTGGAAATTCAGTTATTTTGACTTTACTTCTCAATTTTCTATGAAAAATGTTTTTCATCCCTGAGGAAGTGTGATATGTATTACATTTGTGCATATCTTTGTCCCCTTTGGTGTAAATATTTACAGATAGTACTGTACAGAAAGTAGACTAAATGGTCAGACTCTCGCAGGTGACAATCCTTGATCCATTGTAGATAAAAACCAATGCTAAAACGCCTCAGTAGGCAACTTTTTACAGGATTTAAACAGGGAGATCTCTACCATTGAACAGGCAGATATCTAACATTTTTGAGAATATGAAAGAATTTAATTTAAATCATCTTTCAATGAAATTTCAATTAATTTAGATAGAATATCTGAGGGCCTAGAAGGGTAAAGTTTGAATTACATTGGTAGCTTTATCCTACCGCAATGTCATCCTCTCAATATCCCTCCTCTGTGTCCCTATTCCCAGCCATCACAACAATGTGTCCCTCAATATCCCTCCTCTGTGTCCCTATACACAGCCATCACAACGTGTCCCTCAATATCCCTCCTCTGTGTCCCTATACACAGCCATCACAACGTGTCCCTCAATATCCCTCCTCTGTGTCCCTATTCCCAGCCATCACAACAACGTGTCCCTCAATATCCCTCCTCTGTGTCCCTATACACAGCCATCACAATAATGTGTCCCTCAATATCCCTCCTCTGTGTCCCTATACACAGCCATCACAACAATGTCTCCCTCCATATCCCTCCTCTGTGTCCCTATACACAGCCATCACAACAATGTGTCCCTCAATATCCCTCCTCTGTGTCCCTATACACAGCCATCACAACAATGTGTCCCTCAATATCCCTCCTCTGTGTCCCTATATACAGCCATCACAACAATGTGTCCCTCAATATCCCTCCTCTGTGTCCCTATACATAGCCATCACAACGGGTCCCTCATTATCCCTCCTATGTGTCCCTATACACAGCCATCACAACAACGTGTCCCTCAATATCCCTCCTCTGTGTCCCTATACACAGCCATCACAACAACGTGTCCCTCAATATCCCTCCTCTGTGTCCCTATACACAGCCATCACAACAACGTGTCCCTCAATATCCCTCCTCTGTGTCCCGGCTTATACACAGCCATCACAACAATGTGTCCCTCGATATCCCTCCTCTGTGTCCCTATACACAGCCATCACAACAATGTGTCCCTCAATATCCCTCCTCTGTGTCCCTATACACAGCCATCACGTGTCCCTCAATATCCCTCCTGTGTCCCTATATACAGCCATCACAACAATGTGTCCCTCAATATCCCTCCTCTGTGTCCCTATACACAGCCATCACAACAACGTGTCCCTCAATATCCCTCCTCTGTGTCCCTATATACAGCCATCACAATAATGTGTCCCTCAATATCCCTCCTCTGTGTCCCTATATACAGCCATCACAATACCTACAGATTCTTTAGGAAAGCTGCTACCTCTTAACACCAAGTACCATTCAAGATAGGTGAAGGAACAAACAAAATGGAATTTTTTGGAATCAGAGTAATGCAGTATGGGTAATATAATACATTAACCAATCAAATCCCATAAAAACAGGCAATATTAATGGTGTGCCACCATAAAATTACATCAAGTCCTTCCAGAAAACGACCAAAAATAATTTGTTTTATGAAACAGGTACTAATGGTTAATCCCATTGCATTCTATTACAAGATGTAAACCATTAAACGAGAGATGATGCGATTGTTTTCTAGTGACATCGTAATTTTCAGTAACGGAGGCAAAGCATTACATATTAACAGAAAACAGACACATCGACACACAAAAATACTCACCAAAATTCTGTCACAATTACTGAGATATTTGGGAGTTTTTATAACCAGAGACCAGGTGTTGGAGGATTAGCTCTCTTGAATTGTCTATAGACTAGGAATGGTTCAAGTGTAATAGGGCTAGATCTAGGTGTGTTCCTGGGGAGAGATACGCTACCCATTCATTGCATGTGTTGTTAGCTTTTAATAACAGAAACCATATCCAAGGTGATTGTGTGGATACTGAAATTCACACAAAAATATCTGCTCAAGTTTGGAATCAAAACAGCCACAAGATGACAAGAAAACATATTTTTTACAAGCTAAAATTACTTCAAAGTGGAAGTTGGATATTCAGTCTTGGCTAATCAAAATGATTGTAAACCTTCACTGGAACTTCATCACAAAATAACAACATCATCTTTATTTCAAGATACTAAATACAGGGGGGATTTAGAGTTGTCTGTCCTATCATTGCGTTCAAGAGTCCAGCTGTATCACCTCTTTCATCAGCAGGTATTTCAATTTTGAAACTGAAGGATTTACACTTAGGTAAATCAGATAATTTGACCAGTCATTCATAATTCATCAGAAGAGCATTTCACTGACCTAGAAAATTAATCGCACCCTCCGCTAGAAATCATTTAAACCTATAAACACCTCTTGATATTGATATTGAAACACTTGAGAGTATCTCATCCAGCCTCATCACCTTATTCATATCTATTGACAGTATCTCATTTTTGCCATATCGAAAAGCATCTTAATTGTTTGTCAAAATCCTCCCCAACCCATTTACCTTGGCAGCTTGGTGGGGGATTTGTAACCCAACACACCAATGTATCTAGACACTTTAATTGGTCAAGTGGCAGATACTGAAGTAGATGAAGTATGTGTCATTCAAACAATTTTTTTCTGCTTTATGAAGAAATATGAATTTATGCCTTTCACTGACTCATAAATAATCTGTTACTGCAGAGAAAAAATGCCAACAGCATATTTCCCAGATATGATCTAACATGTTCTCTCACACAGCAAGAAGAGGTCACATGAATGAATTTGCTGATGGTCAGAGGAGATTATTACAGTACTGATACAAATCTCCTCATACAGGAGTTAAAACATCTTCTACTAGAAATGGAGGCCGGTTTGTTCCCCTTGGCTGTGTGTGTATATTCCAGACAAAATAGGAAGGATAAAGATCAAAGATGGATAGAAGGGAAAAGCCATGGAAAAGGAGTGAATTCTAGCATGGGAGCAGCCTTCGTCGTCTCCTATATCTCAGACCTGTGTACTCAAAATCAAAATGATAGGAGGAAAAAGCCATGGAAAAGGATCCTAGAGTGAACTCAATCAAAATCTAAGGAGGGAAAAAGGAGGGGTGTTGAAAAATGAAGGGGATGTGATTTATACATGAAGGATCAATGTTTTTGTTGATCTGATCTGGCTGTCCAAGGCAGGGGAAATGTGTCCCAGTACAACAGGGGAAATGTGTCCCAGTACAACAGGGGAAATGTGTCCCAGTACAACAGGGGAAATGTGTCCCAGTACAACAGGGGAAATGTGTCCCAGTATAACAGGGGAAATGTGTCCCATTACAACAGGGGAAATGTGTCCCAATACAACAGGGGAAATGTGTCCCAGTACAACAGGGGGAAATGTGTCCCAGTACAACAGGGGAAATGTGTCCCAATACAACAGGGGAAATGTGTCCCAGTACAACAGGGGAAATGTGTCCCAATACAACAGGGGGAAATGTGTCCCAGTACAACAGGGGAAATGTGTCCCAGTACAACAGGGGAAATGTGTCCCAGTACAACAGGGGAAATGTGTCCCAGTACAACAGGGGAAATGTGTCCCAGTACAACAGGGGAAATGTGTCCCAATATATCAGGGGAAATGTGTCCCAGTACAACAGGGGGAAATGTGTCCCAATACAACAGGGGGAATGTGTCCCAGTACAACAGGGGAAATGTGTCCCAGTACAACAGGGGGAAATGTGTCCCAATACAACAGGGGAAATGTGTCCCAGTACAACAGGGGAAATGTGTCCCCAGTACAACAGGGAAAATAACTTTCTGAAGACTAGACAATTTTTTTGCTATTAGAGGAAGTAGAACCGCAATAAAGAGAAAACAGGAGATATGCTAATCTAGGTATTTGATATAGACGTACATATGAAAGAGGATGAAAGTTGGCAGAGCATTTTTATCTATGTCCACAGGCTCAAGTCCTTGTTTCTAAGCCTGTGTACAATTTTCCATAATACAATTGATGGAGCTTCACTAGATCAGACTGCTGTGGAATATTCTGATGATAGAGACGATTATCAATGAGAGCAGTTCTAATCCTCACTGGGGATATTTGCCTTGATAAATTTATTCCGTACCGACAGCAGACCTCGATTCTGCACGCTTTAGTCCACACTCACCACCACAAGGTCACTGAAACATCACATGCATCTATTAAAATCTATTCGAGTTATTTTCGTATCTCTGCCTGGTCTTACTGCACCTGCACTTGGTTCTGTTGGAGCGAGATCAAGTTGTGATTTTCTACATTCATACACAAAGCATTAAATCATTAGTTCTGATAACCTTAGCCACTGTATAATCTACAATAGCCTGCAAACCCAATTCATGTTTACGTTGATAATTTTCTTCCTTTCCTTGTTAAAAGAAACATTAAGCTTACAGAGAAGAACATGCCGTACAACATTTTGAAACCTTTCCAATGGTTAATTTCATTCAAAATTATTACTATGGAAACTTCTTTTAAAGCAATTCCAGCAACACAGAATTAAAAAGTCGTCTGCTAGCACAGAAAACTCATCAGATATATTGTAATTTAAATATCAACATGAAAATGTTCCCATTTAATTACTGCTTCCATTCATCCCTTGATAACAATTCATGTAGTAAATGTTTCAATTTTTATTCTGTAGTACAATAACTGCCAAAGATAAAAACTTTATTGCACTGTTTTGTTCTGGAAGGAATATATACTGAGAACATCATGTCAATTTTTGTTAGAGAATGAAATGTTTATTGAGTGCATCATGTTATCAAGCAGAGAGCATCCATTACAATCCAGTGTATATGGCCATCAGCTGAAATTAACACCAGGGGTGTCTAGTTGTCAATCATTATACGTTGGATTTTATCAAATACATACAAGCTAGTACCTACATGGAGTACATCTCTTTGTCATTCTTGACAGAACAATATCTTGTCAGAGTTGATTTGATTAGTTGTCTATGGAGGAACTGTTTGAGGGAGTAGGGGGTCGTGTCATGTCTTCAGGGGGCGAGCCCCATGTCTGATCATGTCTACTGTACCTACTCTTGTAAACACGCCTTCAGGAAAGGGCAGTCATCTAATGAAAACACCATTAGTCCAGGGGTTAAATTATCAAATGCCCATGCCTGGCAATACAATGTAATAGATCAGTAGAAATGTTAAATGCTATATTCTTCATTCTCCTTCAATAAGCCTGCCCTTCTATCAGTGTTTACAGATTTAAGTCTGGCCTCCCCTGCTTCTGGTAGGATAAGAGTGGATATATTTCAGCACTTATCCCCACAAACAACCTTAGTTGAGGTGAAGGGGTTGGGGAGCGGTTCACACCTGTAATTTTAACCTACCATAACGGTACCAAATACTAACTTATTGATATAAAACTAGAAAGTGTGGATCATCACTGTGGATTTCCCAATAAAACATTCTATATAAATGATGAACTATTCACACCTAAAATGGTCCCGAGTTGACAAAGGCTCATGATGCTAGCCCGTTATACTCTATCACTATAAATATCTAGTCGAGAAGCAGACCTTTTCGCCATATGAAAGTCCTCTGCATTATTTCCCATAAGGCATTTTGTGGAGACATTTCGCGAGGACGAGCCAAATACTCTCCATAATTGATTATTCCAACCACAGCAACTTAAGCCAATCATATTGGAAGTCTCATCCACTTGGCTTTTTACTCAGGGCTTTTATGCAGCATCTTAAGTGTCCCAGGGTGTTTGTTGAGGTCCTTCCCTAAGGTTTACTGATCAAACATACCTACAGTCTATACCACAAACACTAGTGTCTTCTTTAATTTCTGGTCAGATTTGTGAAATATGGCTTCGATAGCGCCATAAATACTTTGATTGGCACATTGGCTGTATTGGAAATGGTTGCCTATTTCATGGCACAGAGCTTTTATGTCTAATAGTGATTCTACTCACAGTATTCTTAACATCGAATTCTACTCTGAAAAGAAAATTCCAGCTCGGTTTTATGGAGAAATGCAGTCAATTTTGAAAGGCAATACTTATCGTTATGATTACTGGTGTGTTATGATGCTTCAAGTTATTGTTGTATTGATCAGACAAACGATTCAGGAAGCTCACTTCTCATGAATATAGTCGCGGAAATAATCTCAGAAATGTCCGCTCAGATAAACAACTTGTCTATTGATATCTCGGCAATTTCCCGCCTGTTGCTGCCTGTTATCATTTCCACATAGGTAAACCTAATGCTGAATACATTTGCAATCTTTATAAGTAAATGCTTATCTTAGCAGATAATTTTCATTTGAATATAACATTTTTTTTATCAGAACTTGATTGCAGGTCAATATCAATATCAAATTTGCTTCATAAGTGTAGTTTGGGAAGTGTCAAAATACTATACATATCATTTTTTTTAATTTCTTGACATCCAAATTACCATATATGTATGCTGAAAATAACTTTCTAAATATTGTGAAGAATTTTGTCTTCAATTCCCAGGATATTTCTCAACATAATCTATGAACTGTATCTAGCTGACAGGAGCACCACATCAAATTCTTGCAATAGAAAAAAAAGATTACAAACCCTTCAAATTTTCTATAGTAACTCTGTTTCCTAACGATCACAATTAAGATTCGTTCTTAAAAAAATACAAAGCTTTCAAAAATGAAATGCTGTTCTGACATATCTTTGACTCTTTTAATTATTGAGAGTTATGTCAGATGGAAAAATAGATTTGAGAAAACAAATTATCTTTCATATTCCGTTCTGGACATAATTATACAGCAGATATGTCAGGTTGGTTTGCCACAATTCCACAGTAGTAGATTTTGAACATGTGCTGATGAGCTCTGAGATAGTGTCGGTAACTTACTGTATTGTGTGTCGGTAACTTACTGTATTGTGTGTCGGTAACTTACTGTATTGTGTGTCGGTAACTTACTGTATTGTGTGTCGGTAACTTACTGTATTGTGTCATAGACTGTAAAAGCTGTCAAATTGATAGAAGAAATGTAGTGCTACCAGGCCATTTTAACCTCCTGGGACCAATTAGTCTCACAATGGCAACAATAATTTGGTTGTCCTAAGATATATATATTTGTCCTAAGATATATATATATTGTCTTTCCATCATTTCTAAAACAGTTTATCAATGTGATTTTGGAATGCCTTTTCCATGAGTTTTAAATCCAGGATTCAACAAATCTCACATCATACAGGAACTTTTCTAATGCCAAGTCAAGGCTAGCATGTAATGCATTTCAATCAAATATAAAGATGGTCATAATTGCAAATCCAAATTCATTTTTCCAAAACCAAAGTTGCACAAAGGTTTTTACTTTATTCTATTATGCCAACGAAAAAATTCAATGGAAATATTTTTTTGAAGGTTTTTTATTTCAAAAAACTTTCCTGTTTACTTTATGTAGCTTTTTTTGTGTGAGGATATGTATGAGATCAAAATACAACAAAATGGGCCTGCATGCACATTTTTATATTGATACATCCACATCATTTAGTGCTCAGGAGACAGCCGGGATGTAGAATGCTCCCTCTCCAATGTTGTGTGTGCCCCCTGGTTCCTATACCCTCTAGTGTGGACACAAGCCACTACATTGTAATGATAATCAACAGTATTGTGTTAGCATTTAAAACCATATCCAATGTATTTTATAACAAGTTCTCAATCCCTCTTATCCATCTGCATTAAGGCATTTCCATAACTCAATCTAATACTTAATTCACCCAAGTTGTATGGTTTAATTCTATATCAACTAGAATCTGAAAACATATCATGCCACATTTCTTGAATACACTACTGATTTAGTGACATTCTACAAGAAAACGTATACCACAAAAACAATTAATACCCCACATGCAACCTCTGGGATACTTTTTTATATAATTTTCAGCATGTGGAAAAAATTGGATCATGGGAGACGTCACATGACCTCAAGAATCATGGGTAAATATGAAGCCATGCAGCATACCTGTCTGTAATCCAGGTGATCGCCCATGTACCCGTAACCTTATATCATCCTACTGCCAACAGCAGGTATTAAAACTTTTATAGCAGTGAAAAATGAAGATGAAGCTCTGGAGATCGGGAGGTAATTATTTTCACTCATTAAGGTTCTGCATAGTGTGTATGTGTTAATTTCAGCTATCTTGCAACAGATTACCCATACTACACCTCTACACTGGGTTTCCTATGTTACCATGGTTACGTGGATTTCTATGGCCTTGCTTGGTGCCAGACAGTCTTTCCTGGTTAGAAAGTGCTTCAAAAGTAAACCCAAATCTTGTCATAATTCTTTTAATGGAGATTCTCACTATTAAAACTTGAATGAGACAAAGTCACTGGTTATTAATCGTAAAACCTTCCTCTAATACAAATCTGATTCTGTTAATAGTGTCACATTCCTGTAACATCTTTTAATATATTTTTTATGTCTTGATTGCTTTATTTACCGCCCTGTTGTAACACCATGGAGATCATTTTGAATTATTTAATTTAGAAAAAAGTTGTACTTTAAAATTTATCTTTTTTTTTTCTCAAGGTGAATGTTGACAATTCGCATATTTTTTGTGTGTGAAACTTAAGTATTAAATATAATATGACTTTCATGTACATAACACCAGATTTAACTGACCAAATATGTCTGTTGTAGATAAACAAAATATAGCCTAAAACTGCCTTAAAGCCCGACTGATTTGGACCTGCACTCTAAAAACCACTAAATATCCTTCAGGACCAAATATACCAATTTCCCACCCCAATTTACATTAATTACTGAAATGGCTTAGATTGTGTTGAACTGTCTTTCAAGCAACAGTGAAAAGCCTCTTTGAAAAAAAATGGTTCCCATGTCAACCATAACAAATTATTATGACAATTCTTTCTATTTTTGAGGAACAATTTAGTAACGATTTTTTTTAATCTAACTAAATCATCATATACTTTTAATGACCAATAAAATTCTATCCTTCATGACAATTTTCCCACAGCCTTCATTTTAGGAAAATGGATGGGCCAATAAAAACAGTTCTGGTGCTGGCTCATTAGGGACCCCTGCCTAGCAACAGGACCCCTGCCTAGCAACAGGACCCCCTTAAAACAATACCAAGCACACCACACATTTTAGGCAGGAAGTTGGTTGCATAATTTTACAATTTCATCTGCACATTTTATTTGGAATATCAAAATTCCTAAGGATACAAACTTCAAAGATAGAATCCTGAAGTGGGGAGAGACCTAGAGCATAAATCAGACCGTGGTTATGTTGCTGCTGCTGAACACAGGCTACTGGTGGAGGGTAGGTTTTATGGGTGATGACAAGATGGGAAGGGAGACTGGGGTTACACTGAGGTTCCATATGGGTGATGGGAAGGGAGACTGGGGTTACACTGAGGTTCCATATGGGTGATGACAAGATGGGAAAGGAGACTGGGGTTACACTGAGGTTCCATATGGGTGATGGGAAGGGAGACTGGGGTTACACTGAGGTTCCATATGGGTGATGGGAAGGGAGACTGGGGTTACACTGAGGTTCCATATGGGTGATGGGAAGGGAGACTGGGGTTACACTGAGGTTCCATATGGGTGATGGGAAGGGAGACTGGGGTTACACTGAGGTTCCATATGGGTGATGGGAAGGGAGACTGGGGTTACACTGAGGTTCCATATGGGTGATGGGAAGGGAGACTGGGGTTACACTGAGGTTCCATATGGGTGATGGGAAGGGAGACTGGGGTTACACTGAGGTTCCATATGGGTGATGGGAAGGGAGACTGGGGTTACACTGAGGTTCCATATGGGTGATGGGAAGGGAGACTGGGGTTACACTGAGGTTCCATATGGGTGATGGGAAGGGAGACTGGGGTTACACTGAGGTTCCATATGGGTGATGGGAAGGGAGACTGGGGTTACACTGAGGTTCCATATGGGTGATGACAAGATGGGAAGGGAGACTGGGGTTACACTGAGGTTCCATATGGGTGATGGGAAGGGAGACTGGGGTTACACTGAGGTTCCATATGGGTGATGACAAGATGGGAAGGGAGACTGGGGATACACTGAGGTTCCATATGGGTGATGGGAAGGGAGACTGGGGTTACACTGATGTTCCATATGGGTGATGACAAGATGGGAAGGGAGACTGGGGATACACTGCCTGGTCCCAGGTTGCCCTTGAGGTTTAGGGGGTTGGGGGAGTGGGGAAGGGGTTGAAATGGAGGGACAGTGTAACTTCTTTATAACATGAATAGAAGGTTCAGGGGTCATTGAAGAATCCCCCAAAGAGAAGGTCCGCTGGAAAGCACAAAAGGCTGGGAAGGGCTTACAAGTTTCTAAGAGGAATAGAAAATGGGACCATGTGTGCATTCTTGCCCAAAACTTTTGCTGATAAGGGAATTTGGGAGAAGGGACAATGTTAGCCCACAGAATCTCAGAGGAGATAATCCATTCTAGAGTTTTTTTATGGCCAGAAAATTTCACTTTGGGTCAGACAATTATAATTTGGGCCATGCTAGAGGAATAATAAAAGACAAATTCAGCTAATTAGCAGTCCTTGTTTTTTTTAGAAATTAGCACCCTTTCTCCCAAACTGCTGTTAAACAACTCCTCCCCCTCTAACTGCACCAGAACGACATCTGCCCCACCCTCATCCTAGGCAGCCAGGACTTGGAAATTATCTCACAGCAATCGGAAACAATCACACATTTAAACTGCTATGAAATATTTAGGAGCAGTTGATAATAGGAATTGCAGCCGTTACCTCAGAGGGGAGTCACAACTAACCACAACAAATTCCTCCATTCAAATTACAGTTTGGTGGTTTTTCTATTCAAATGCTATGAATGGTCACAATTTTGTCAGCAGGAAATTTTCAACAACCATGGTGTCAGTATTAAACGATATCAGGAAAATCATTTAAAAGAGCATTTTAAACGCACCATGAAAAATGAGGTACAACATTTGCTAAGTAAGATTTTAGTAGGCTACAACACCATGATGATGTCCTTGAAAAGACCATTTTTAAAACGGTTAATTTCCTAAACAAGCAATTTGAATGTTAACCAATAGCATTGCGGTTGTAGTTCCCTATCGAGTATTCATCATTTATTATTTCCCTTGTAAATAAATCACAAGGAATTCAGGACCGTTATGCTTCACATTTTTTAATCTTATTTGATTGTAAGTTACCTTTTTTTCTGTATTTCCTATTTTTCTACTGAAAACCAAGATAAAGTGGTTTCTGTCAAAAGCTGTTTTACAAACAATAAGAAATGTTTATGATAAACTATTGTATAACTGCTGGGAATTATTCAAATGACAATAACATATTAATTCTTATTAGCATACCACATCTTCTAGATTTGTTTTTCTTTTCGAAAACATTCTATTAAATCAAAATGATTTAACAGGAATTAGGCAACAGGCTATGCCTATACCAAATCTCTTCCTTATTTGCTTTCATTCTCATTGGAGATCATTTTTGCAGTAAAATGACATTTATCCTTCAATCTTTCTCTCTTCCATTACTTTATCAAAAATGATTCATTCAACTTGGACAACTTATAATCTGTTATTTTTTCACCAATAAAGTCGAAGATCTTTCTTTTTCTCCCAAACAACCATAATGATTTGGTACTAATTATATATAAAATATTCTTTGTTTTACAAGTCTAGAGCATCATGTATATTAAACAGGAACAATAAAACTTTCACATCATGTGTAGCAAATAGACTATGAGAGATTATAGCTAATGGATGACTACTACATATAACAGTTTTCTATTACAGTAGAGTAATGCCGTTTTTTTTTCTGTGCCCATCTGTTAGTATATATGTTCATCAAAACAAACATTTGGACTCCCCGCTATCCAATTTTCATAAATTACCCTTGTTTTATTAAGTAAAATCGGACACATCCCCATTCAATTTCCAAAACTGGTGGATGTATTATTCATTTCTAAGCCAACAACACTGGCTTCTGATGTTATCTCCATTCGTACAGAAACACATTCTGTTGGTTTTGCAGGAAAAGCTTACATGTTTATTATCTTTTAGCTTGTAGAACAAGTATGTTCAAAAATAGGAAAGCTCTGCAGACAGGGCCGAATCTTATTTATCTCCCCGAGATAACTTGTATTCTGGAAACAAATTCAGAAAACAACATCCAAATGAAATACTATCAATATTTTATCTAAATAAACAAAAATAAATATTTTTTCATTCGTTATGGGATAATGCAGCACGTAAAATCATACATATCCGCTTTGCTATGTAATAGCTTTTCATTATCATTTGAAGTCTTATCTGATAAATGTATAAAAATAACTCTGTTTTTAACAGCGGAAGATGAGTTATGCAAGACAGCAGAAAGTTGGTTCCTCTGCCTCCCAAGTTGTCCCCAAGGGTGCACCTGTTATAGGGGGAGCCACCTATGTTTTATCTCTGCAATTGACCTTTGACCTTCCACCATGAAGAAAGAGTTACCTCTAAACTTTCAATCTGACACCCTATATCCTACCATGACAAACACAAGGGCTGTGTAACATTTACTTAACAGGGAAGGTGTGAAGTGTTAGCACTGATACGTCCGCCTGGCCCATAACAGTAGCCATATTTGATGCACAGGTGCATGCACGTGTTTCACAAAAGTTTACTTCACAGGAAGTTCATCATTTTGTGCTTTCTTTTTCAAGAATATTTTCAGGCAAACTTTTCTTTATTCTTATTTTACAACAGATATGAAACATTTTCAAAATGATAACTTTTTTTATCTAAAGCTAGTGGAAATATATAAACAAAAAGAATGACAGAAAAAGGCTAAGGTCAAGAGGTGAATGCTTCTGATTACCGCGAAGAATGATTGCAGCTAGGGATCATATCATTATCTGAATGTATATATATGAAGTTAATGATGAAATCATTATCTGAATGCATGCAGCTTAAGGGATCAAATCATTATATTTCAAGAAATGTAGAATCTTTTTTTTTGCAGATTTTGTCATAAAAATAAAAACTTACATTGATGATAATATCAACACATAGAAAAGAGTGAACCTAAGTGTTATATAATGGCCAGATAACCCACTGTTTGACCCCTCTAACGACCCCTCTAACGACCCCCCCATCGACCAGTGGCCCCCACACCAGGGGGAGAGAAGCAGCTGTAAGGAGAGGTATAATGTAACATGGTCGATGTAATGTGACAACTTTATACTTTAATTATGAGAAATAAAATTTTGGCTGTATACATTTTTATGACCAAGTCACATGGTTTTGATAACACTTGGGCCGATTATCTACCTCTCTGCAGGTCCTCTTATAGATATATAGCATATGGTCCTGTATATCAGAAACAAAAACTTACTTGAAAATTCAAATTTCTTTTCCTCTTATATTTAGCAATTTTCATAATCTGCTAAACTTTAATTACCTTTTCTTTGATTAAAATCATATCAGAATATAATTTACACCAATATAAAAGATTGTTTTGGCGATTTTTGTAATTTGGATATTTGTAAAAATAAATCAAAATTTCACATTCTTTTTATTGTCACATACAGAATGTCATTGTACATTGTATACAGAAAACACTGTAAGTCCCACAAACCAGGCTGTTACCATGGTAATGCTAAATAAGAGAAGTAAGCCCTCGCTATCTACATCTGATTGTATTAGTCCTCATTAGACCTATCAAATGTTGAGTAGCAAGATATAGGAAACCACTTCAAAGGGGAATAACCCAGTCCTTGTGTGTTGACATACAAACTGGTGTAATTCAACTTCAATAGTTCCCATGGCTGGTCCTAATTTTCTTCTGATCATTCCATGATTGGTGACCATGAGCTTGGAAATATGGACTGTTATTGTATAGGGCTTGAGAAAGTCTGGGTCTCTGGAGTTCTTGTTTCCTCTGTAAACAAACTCGTGTTGGAATTTTGTGGGTGGAGATTAGTTTTTGATGTGACTGAAGCCTAGCCATCGTTTGGAGCCATCTTATAATTAGAGGAGTATTAGAGTGAGCGTTTGTGATTTTATTTGTTTTATCTGACCACTCATCAACATTCTGACCACTGTCCACTGCAGATAAAAGAAAGAGAGACCAGAGAAATATTGCTAGTGCCCTGGTAAACAGATCTATCTACAACACTAAACCTAGCTCTGATAGCTTAGCCAAATGACCTTCATAAATAAGCCAGTTATATTCCACATTTTACTTCAAAAGCTAAAATGGCTTAAAGACCATAAAACTGTCATGAAAATGAAACTTTTTTTATCTTCATTGTATTTTTGTGGTCATTTTGAAAGGCAGCACAGTCAGTTTTCTACAGTTAACAAAAAATATTCATGAAAAAATGGCACTACACAACTTCAAACCACCATTTTGTCTGAATCTCCAGTTTAACACCACTTTCCTACAATGAAGTCTGATAACCATTACCATAACAACCAACCATGTCACCACGTGTGAATTTATACTAAATTAACCATTTAAAAAGTCCCAATGGAATCAATTATACTCAAATGCACCACTTTCCACAAAACCATACACAAATTATTACAGACAGAATTTAGTGACACCCCTTATTTTCTTTGATAAGACGAGTGGAAATTAAAAAAAAATTCCTCCGTTATTAGTAGCATGACTATATATACCAATTAATATGCACTGTATGTATATAAATGTGTAATTTTTTCTATTTTTTTTTTCATGAACATCTGGTTACAGTCAGAAAATATAAAGTTGTTTCATGCAAAAATAAAAATGTTCACACAATTAATCCTGGTAACAATTACTTGAAGTATTTCCTGTAATTCCATGTAATTATTATGCTCAACATCTGTTTTTTTCTTGAACACTTACACAGCACACACATATATTCCGTTATATTGCTGGATGGATTCAAATCCTGTTAAAAATGGTGGGGCTTGGAAAGCTGCTGCAAATAATTGAATCTGAAAGTAATGTTCCGTAACTCTGCCTAGGATGAAATTCAGGAATGTCCACTAACTTTTGATCCAATGGAGAGCTGCGATAATCTACATACAGTTTATAAGAGTATAATTCTAATGACATACAGCGATTTGTTGCAAATAAATACCACGTTTTTGGTAAATTTTTGGCAAAAAACATTAATTATCATGTAAGTTTCACACGATATGTAAACTTTGTTCAGTTCTAAGTTTTAGAAAACTATACTTAAGTACACTATCTAAATATTCTTTTGTCTACTTTCTACATATTGTACCAAATATTTTCCACATAATGAAGAAAAGAAACTTAGACAATAAGGTACTCATTGGTTAATCTGAATAAGTGTACGATTTCTTGAAAACATCATATTGATTTAGAGGTGACCAAATAATTTGTTCTGAAGACAACTTAATTTAAACAATTATGTATTTTTTGCCTGGACCTATATAATTGCTATAGAAGCTGACAAATTCTGAAGATGTTCCTTGTAATACAATCAGCAGTATGGTAAAAAATATCTCTTAACTATGCTGTCACTTTCTCTCGGCTGCATTCCATGTAAATATTTACCCCACACCTTATTTCTGTATTTTGCCTAGAACCTTGTCAATGTTTTAGACAGTTTGTTGCCCATAGTCAAATATCCCTCCCCAAACTTCATCCATTCATTCTCCATATTCCTCCATGCTGACAACTGCTGTAGGGACCAAAGCGGGTGAAAATTGTACAGAAATATGTTTCATTGTTTTTAAGAAAAAGTTAATTAATTTTAAAATTGTATCACAAGTTAATACTTGTGATTGAATTACCTCTTTGAGAATTGATTTTATCATATTTTTTCTATGGCTATTATTTTGGTTGTTTCCCTGTTGGAGCCCCTGTTTGTATGA
The DNA here is from genome assembly GCF_902652985.1 of Pecten maximus. NCBI lineage: Eukaryota > Metazoa > Mollusca > Bivalvia > Pectinida > Pectinidae > Pecten > Pecten maximus. Next base: position 52,939,615 of record NC_047017.1, read on the forward strand.
CACTATTGATGAGCAGTCTATCATAGCTATACTGACACACAGAGTGATAGAATAGATATCATCAGTCAACAAAGTAAACATAGAGGCTCTAGGAGGGGGAGGAGGCTCTAGGAGGGGGAGGAGGCTCTAGGAGGGGGAGGAGGCTCTAGAAGGGGATCTGAAGGGGAGGAGGCTCTAGGAGGGGAACTGAAGGGGAAGGAGGCTCTAGGAGGGGAACTGAAGGGGAGGAGGCTCTAGGAGGGGAACTGAAGGGGAGGAGGCTCTAGGAGGGGAACTGAAGGGGAGGAGGCTCTAAGAGGGGGAGGAGGCTCTAGGAGGGGGAGGGGGCTCTAGGAGGGGGACTGAAGGGGAAGGAGGCTCTAGGAGGGGAACTGAAGGGGAAGGAGGCTCTAGGAGGGGAACTGAAGGGGAGGAGGCTCTAGGAGGGGGTGGGGGCTCTAGGAGGGGGAGGGGGCTCTAGGAGGGGGAGGGGGCTCTAGGAGGGGGAGGGGGCATAGGAGGGGAACTGAAGGGGAGGAGGCTCTAGGGAGGGGGAGGGGGCTCTAGGAGGGGGAGGGGGCTCTAGGAGGGGAACTGAAGGGGAAGGAGGCTCTAGGAGGGGAACTGAAGGGGAGGAGGCTCTAGGAGGGGGACTGAAGGGGAGTGGGGAGAGCTGCAATCATGATGATGAGCATAGTGAGGAAAAGGAGAGGGGGATTTAGAAGGGGGGGATAAAAGGTATGTAGGACAAAGCTTACTTATCCAAAGAAAACATACAAAGGTCTCATGTTCCATGTGTCCAACAGAAGGAAAAACTTCCTGTTTTCGACTCCTTAGTTGAACTCTTATGCTTAGATGCACTGTAGCTGCCATGTTGGCACTTGGGAATGAAAATAAGACCTTTCAGAAAACGTATTGTGTCTTCACATTAATGCTTCCACCTACAACTTTTCACTCTGTCTTCACTTAGAAACTGAAGCCACTTGCAGTTATCTGTACACATCTTGACCTTCTAATGAAACTATCATCAACACTTTTCTCATGTCAGACTGAACCAAGCTTGGATAAACAGTAACATTACCCCTTGTTCTCAACCCAAACTCTACAGCAATCGTTCCAAAAATAAACCATACATCTATACATTTCAAATTCTTGCCAACAGAATATCCACTTTCCATTTTACCATAGCAACAATTCAAATTGTGCAAATTACGAAAAAAACACCTAACCAAGTTTTTAGTGATGTGTTCTGTTAGGCACATTAATTGTATGCTTTGCATTAGGATATATCAAATTACATTGAGGAGCAGGGTGTATCAAACCTATGGTGTATTGCTAATTGACTTTCGTCTCTACAGAGTCTATACCAATGGCTATAAAAACCGGGTATTTCCATAAAATAACATGATACCTATGTACTTTTGAGCATATGTCATTTTTGTGTATATAATTTGGATGCATTTTATGCCATACTCTTTGAAATCTTCACATGTACATCAGTGTAGCCATCTGTATAAATGTGCCATTTCAAAACCGATCCCTTTGAAAGTCTACATGCACATCAAATCAAATCATACATGCAATTTGGCCATTTTAGTCCAAGCTCTTTTACAAGTGTAGAGTTAACCACACAAGCTTTGGTAAAGTAGATAAAAATTCCTGTGGTTTTTCATATCCAGTCATTTTCAAGTGTGGGATAATTTGCCATTACCAACCTCAAGACAGTCTGGACACATACAACAGATGTCAGTTATCCTTTGCATTATAAGATTTCATATAGATGAGATGCTACAGTTCTTTATGATAAAATATATTGACAATACTGGAGGAAGCAGACAAAATGGACAAATGTGAGAGAAATGTACACCCATACTTTTGCCGGAATTTGATTATAGCATGCATTTGATATTTAACGAAATATATATTGATTTTTCAGACATGTTTGATCAGAAAGCTTCATAAGACCAACACAATGACAGAACTGAGCTGGAAGCAGGCAGGATAGAAATCTTCCAGAGAGATGCTTATCAGCCCCACAAAAACACATGCTCTTAATTGTATCTGTCAGTATTGCCTACTCAAAGCATTTAATGTCTCAAAAGTCTGACGTTTAGAATCCATAAATAAAATTTTGTAGTCTACCCTTTGTTATTACATTCTAGTTGGAGAACTGGTCAGCAGGTGGGGGCTGTAAAATAGGTCTTGTCCATTAGTCTGGCCACAGTCCACTTCCAGTGGTGATAGGACCTTGTCCAGATGTACTGACCAGCTGTGTTAGCACAGTTTGGGACAGACACAAACAAAACTTTGTCAATCCGAGTTATATATCAGGATCTTACATAGGGAACATGTATCAGGAGGCGAAAGTGTCTGGATTTGGATTTTTATGAAATTTTAATGAAAGAGAAATTGTCGCTATGGTAGGTTTCAAAAGAACCAAATCTGTCCATTGTTAATCCGTGGATGACTGGAGCTGATCGTCTTGTTAGATTTCGACAATACAAATCTCCATGTCTTTTATTAAAACGACAAAGTACAATATATTGATAACTCCTTGTAATGATAATCACTTAACAAAACAAACAGGTTCTAAAACAGATTTTTGCTCCCCAAACAGACTTTAACCCACTACCCCTCCCATGCGGTGATGTTGACATGCCTCTGTTTTTTATTGAGTGGTGATGACCCCCTTCAGTTCTGCACTGCAACCACTGCATGACCAGTAGTCATATATTCATGACAGGTAATTTGGCCAGACAGTTGGTCAGTCTATACCACAGCATGAGATACGGCTGCCAGGTCTAACATGTTTCCTTTAATGCCTCTGAGGGTATTTAGGTTCCTCTAATGCCTCTGAGGGTATTTAGGTTCCTCTAATGCCTCTGAGGGTATTTAGGTTTTCTTGAAACATTCTAATCTGTTCTATTATTCCTGTGATAGTTGATACAATCTTTTAAATCTCTTTTGAAAGCTGGATTTAATATGCAAAATTGCGATTATGAATTATTCAGCCTCCCAAGATTATATAGTGCTATCATAGTGAAATACCATTCCCTTCGGCAAGACACCCCACCTGGTCATACTATAATGACAAGGAACTACCCAGCCATTCCCTTCACACAAGACACCCCACCTGGTCATACTACAATGACAAGGAACTACCCAGCAATTCCCTTCACACAAGACACCCCACCTGGTCATACTATAATGACAAGGAACTACCCAGCCATTCCCTGTGACACCCCACCTGGTCATACTATAATGACAAGGAACTACCCAGGCAGTGTTACTTTTCAGTAAAGCTGCCCATCTGGATTCCCTTTATATTGAAAATATCCAAATGAACACAACAATTTGGTACCATTTTTATGGACTTTAGTAAGTCTAGAGAAATAGTTTTCAACACTTTGACAGATTCTGGAGAATGAGAGCAAGGTATTGCCTGTATAGTTAATGTTTTATATAACACCAGTTATGATTGGTACATATCTTTGATTATTGCTAAATGATATGTAACTCCAGTTGTGATTGGTCAATGTCACAAACAAGACTTACCTTTCCTACTCCAGGTGTCTGTAGCCGTCCAGCCATCCTTAAAAGGCATGGTGGAGCTGGGGGAGGGGTCATCCGAATGATTTCGTAAAACTTGGTTGGAAACGGTGGAGGCTCAGGTTCTGGAGGCTGGTGTAATCGTTTCTTCTTCTTACTCAACTTCTGTGCTGCCCTGGAAATACAGAAATTTCGCACCACATTAAATATCTATATTGATGTAGAGCTGATAATTGGCTTTTCCATGAAGAACGAAGAAAAAGCAGGATAGCAGGATAATGCTTTATGTGTGAATGATTATGAACTCTCCAAAACTTTTATTTATATTGCATGTAGAAAACAAGTACTAGGTCTTGTTGATCCTTGAACATCTTGGGTATATTAACAATAAGATCACCCCCCCCCCCCCCCCCCCATCCAGATGTACACAATCAAATCAGAGAAACATATGATTTTCAAATCCAACAGTATTGGAAATTTTCCAAAACCAAAACTGCTGATCCATACCCTGAACAATGTAAAAAATGTTTACAAGCACACAAATGTCAAAATATAAAAAAGTGAAATAAAATATTCTCGTACGATTTTAATCAATAGTGATTATATTTACAAGATGCTTTTGAGTTCATTAATGAGCAGCATATGGGGAGATATTTGTAAGTGTTATGGCCCTGTTTTGAAGGTAGCGGCCCATGAACATCACAAGTTGTAATCATTTTTTGTATACAGCTGTTTTTGTTTTACTCGTTAACGGAGAGTCTTTTACAGTAAGTCTCATGAGATAAGCCAAGGTGAACATCTTTGTAATTACTGGCAGAAATACGGTATTAGGATAGAATATGTCTGCCATCGCCTCTCGTATGCTTTATTGTATGTTAACGGTGCAGATTCATTAAGAATGAAATATACAAACGACTCGGCACATTGCATCTGACAAATCCCTGTTGCTGGGGCGGAATAGCTATTGAGCTGATTTGCTTGTTTTGACATCATTAAGCTAGAAGCCTCATGTTTATAAACGTTTCATTATGTCTCTATCTTTCCATTCAAGACGAACATTCACAAATTTAATCATGTTGCAGGATGCTTTAGAACTTATTACAAAACTGGCCAATTTAGAGTTTCCATTCTCGCTAACAAGACACTTCATCAGAAATAATGGCTTCTAATTAGTCATATTGCTGAAGGAGTATAATTATATAACAAACAACAGCAATGTTTCCAGTAATCAAAGATGTTTCAACACCTTACATATATATTTATGCATAAAATTTCAAATTGCAAATTTGGAGTAAAACTTCAAAATTTGTTTTGTGTTGGCAAGTTATGATAGAAATGATTGAAATATAATAGAATACAATTTGAAAACTGTTAGCATTATTGTAATTGATTTTGTTTGAAAGAGAACCTGCTATTGATTTCCATGTCAAAGTCAAATTTGAGCTCTGACATATTGAAATGGAACATGCATAATGGCCATTACCAAGTATATGTATATATAGATATCTGATATGTGGTGTCAGAACTCTCCAGTAGATATGTAATGTTCACCAACAACAAGTAAATGTACAAAACATGTTTGGAATAGACTCCAGTAACTGACCAAGTAAAACCCTGATTGGCTGACCAGATGGCTAACACAATCCTCCAAGCCACAAGATAATTGTAAGTGGCCAGCCTCAGTTGGTGGTGTGACACCTTTGCTGTTGGCCTGTGATGTAACACTTGGCTTATTTACTGAAGAATTAAAGGTACTAACTACCAGACCTCTAGCAAAGCTAAGTGAAGACTTGCTAGGAAGAGTCTAACCTTTTGACACCAACTCGTACAACATGGGAACTCAGTTGAAAGAACATCAACCTAAGATGAAATCTCAAAGTTCTTTTGCACAAAAATTGTTTTAACCATCTGGTTTGACCTTTAACCATCGGGTCAATCAGAGTAACCAATTATCGATATCTTTAAGTTTTATCTGTGAAGCTTAAAAGCCATGTACCGGGTGGTATACTTTGATGCACGCAGTAAAGCCTCAAAGAATGACGTCATAACGCATTGACTTATCATTGGGAGGCTTTTAAAAGGTCATTCCATTAAAGAGTTGAGAGGATTGAGATCTTCATAAGTAAATCGTTGTCTTTGAACTCTCATATTATGATATTGAATTACAAAAATATCAGTAATTATAGCCAGCAATAAATTATGAGCAAACGAGGTAAAAAAATATCCCACTCGGTCTCCGTTTCAGGAAATATAGATTTCCTACGAGGTGTAACTAATGTGTTATTGACGTTTCCTTTCAGTAACCGTCGAAAGTAAATACACATTTAGTTGTTGAATATGTCATTTGTAATAAAAGTAGAATTTGTCTTTATTTCATCAAAAGTGATGAGAACAAAACAGTATTGTGATCTAGCCTTTCACTATTGTCAGTTGGTCCTTGAAAAATTGCTCTGTTAATGAAGGAAACACTTTTAACATAATTGAATCTTTTCACTTGGCATCAAAAGATCGTAAAATATGACACGTTTGTGTAAACAAGGTCTTGTCTCTTGTCATTAAAATATTTCCCTTGAAATATTGAATAATATCATCCATACTCAATTCACATCAACCGTTCCCTCCTCCAATAACACATTTTTCTCCCAGGCCAGTTAACCCATTTGCTCCTGTATTTTTTGTTCGGACATATTTGTAATCAATAATATCCAACTTAAACTGTAGCTGATGCAAAACTCAATTAGCCACTAACACACACTATTTATTTTTTGTGACATTATCTAAATTATTATATACACACTGGCCCATGCTGTCATTTCATCAGAACCCAAAATAGATAAGTCATTCATGTGCCGAAAATAATGGCCAACCGAAAGTAGAAACTTGAGTTTCATTGATTTATGAGACTGGTGTTTTTTTATGAAACATTGAAACAACTGTAAAGATGCTTGCTTTGATCAACAAAATATCACTTAATTATCGCAGAAATGGATCGTTCCACTGGGAATCTGTATTAAATTTTATGCCTCAGGGTACAGAAAGTAGGCTCGAAATATCACACACCAACATTTACTGGGTACGTTTGATGTAAGCTTGAAAATTGTCACTTTGTGCGAACAGTGCATCTATAGCAGCAAATCCCATCGTCTATCTATATAGCCACACAATGGCACCTAATCATCCAACAAAAATGAGTGATTGACATACGCAGCCTTTGATAAAGACTTTTCTCGACTGCCGATTTTATGTTTAGCTGTTGTGTCTTTTTCGTGATTGTGTCTGGAGATAGGGTGTTGTAATTTTGTGTTGACGATATTACGGAGAAGTTACATGATTTAGGAACTTCCAATCATGATTATTTGTACTAAAATCCTTCCTAACGGGGTCCAAATTCTTATCTAAACCCTACATTAAATTGTTAAGCATTTGTGACGGCTATATAACATAAAGTTTTATGACAGCCTTATCTCTTATTAGCCGAAGGATATTTATTTCGCTGACTCTTTTTCGCCATTAAGTTCATTGCATTATATAGCTAACATTTGAAAAAGCCAGTCTCTCTACTGTAGCTAGCTGAAGAAGATACACATTGTCGTTGATGAATTTTGATTTTAAGATTACAGGGCCTCTGGTGATGAGTAACATTGGCACATTTGAATGTCAACAGTGCTGTCTTTATCCTATCGGCCATGCTGCAGATTCCGGCTTCTGAAGTAATATCTTATAGACAGACTCAATCTTCAACAGCTTACGGTAATGATTATCACATAAAAATATTTCAATGTATTTTTTTCTCATCAAACATCATTTACCATCTTTTTATTTTGTTTAATTATGGTTGTTTACAATCCTTCAACATTGATAGCAATGGTAATGAGTCAATAGTGATTGAAGTTCACATAATGAGTTGTCAAGCTGAAACAGCATATAGCATTAACAGAAACAGCATATAGCACTAACAGAAACAGCATATAGCATTAACAGAAACAGCATATAGCATTAACAGAAACAGCATATAGCATTAACAACTTAACAGTAAAACATCATTAATCAGGCAAATAAAAAACATAACAGAAAAGAAAATCCTTCAATTGTTTTGAAAATACTCTCTATTACATATACCTGGAAGCCTTACTAATCATGTTATGTAGCAGCCCCCCCCCCCCCCCCCCCCCCCCCCCCCCCATCCGATCCACATGCAAAAAATAAAGTCCACAATAAATTTGGTCAACCAGACAGAAACCTTTCCTAACAGACTTGTGAAGACTTCTTTTTTTCAATTTATTTCCCAAACCAATCCAAACTTAACATTGTATAAGGTCCCTCTACAGTGATATTATGTCACAGGCCTTCTCCTTGAATAAAACACCAGCATCCCAGGCAGTGACGTCCTCCCCCACCTTTTCAGATACTGGTGAATTAGGGTTGTCCACAGGAATGGTTCAGCCATCAATACATCTTACCTTCCCTATTTCTCTCCTGATGATGTTTTTGGCCATTAATCAGCACTACCCTTTTCTCAATAACTTGTAATCAATTCATTTGGAGAAGAATTCTTAGATGTTCTACTGATGTACCCTTGTCGTAGGATCAAAGGCCCTCTATATCGGGAGACCCACCCCCTCTGGTAACAGTGTACATACACTCACAAATTGGCCGCAATTTTGTCATTGAATATGTAATAAAGAAACGGTGCAATGAAGGTACATGTTACAATATCATCCCTCCAACAGATATACAATATCACACACATCCTCTTGTGTTTCTTTTGACATCGTTAGCATGTCTGTTTCGGCTAACACATGACAATGTTTTAGATACAAGATTCCTTCCACTCCGATGGTGCAGAAACTATATCTTGTATTATAGGCCATCATACACAACTCTCTCACTAAGAGATCAAACAAAAACGGAATGTGTCAGATTTATAAACAGGAGCCCTAAATCTACGTCTGTATCAACAAAAACACAACATCAATACACATAATCATAGCATGGCAACCATTTTGAAAATATTTGGAAGACGTTCAGATAGTTTTGTCTGAGTTTATCAAGATTTAAGTATGATCTGAAGCAAATATGTATCATCTGAAAAGATTAAATAATCATTTATCAGATAAAATTTGGAATAGTTTCTTATCAATTAAGTTTTGTTTGTACCAATCTTAATGAAAAAAAATATTAAGTACAAATTGTATATATATACTTAATTACAAGTCATAAACATATTAAAATGTCGAAGAATTCTACTTAAAATTCATCATAATTATACGAGAAAATATTTAATTCCAAATGGTTTAGGCAATGTTCATTTTCTGATACATCAGATTCACCCAAACTCTTGACATGAGTATCTGATGCTTACTCCGACAGTTAACAATGACATTATCTACCTCCAATCTGTCTAAATGTTATAAACAACGATTTACCTTGAGAAACCACTTCATTTTGGCAAGAAGACATATCCATCATCACCCCCTCTAGTATCCCACCCCTCACTCAACACTGGAGGAGCTCTCCAGTCTACTACTTACCTATTACTGACGGTTGTTGGGGTGCTCATCTTTTAAGCATTTGTAAATAAAATCCTTAGTTCCTATTGTAATCCAGTTTCACAAACACGTCAGTTATCTACCCGGCAAAAATGTAAACAAGACACAGAAAATGAATAGTCACACAGCCAAAAAAATCTTTTTCCTTGATTACATCTTGTGGCACAATATCTTGGGTCTGTTTAAACCATCACACACTGGAGAAATCCCTTCTTTTGTTTCTGTTTCTTTTAGAGACAAGAAAATGGATGAATAATAGTGTATATGGTTCCACGAAAACCTTGTGTTTTTTTCCCTGTCCAAAGAGTACACGAGTTGAACACACACCCGGAGTATTGCCAAGTTTTGGTTGGCCTGTATTAGCCCTCTGACTGAGCGTTGTGTATGTACAGTAGTATTAGCAGTTCCTGGTCCAAGGTATATGTGTGTGTGCAATAGTAGAGGCTGCAGTCTGATAGTAAGTCATCTGATACTCCCTAGGGAGGTAGTCAGGCGCTAGGATCCCGGAATCTCTATAACAATACCACTCTCCTGTACTAATGGACATTAATATCTGGCTGACCAACAGGTGTGACAATACTGACCTCAATAATTACAGTGTCTCTTATAAATACACACTTATAAATAACTTCTTACACAATATTGATATAAATTACAGAAAAAAAGTCAAATTCCAGTAGAAAACGTGTTCATGTTAAACAAAATATATGCCTGAGCTCTGATTGTTCCTCTCAATGCACACATAGAATGGAATGTTTGTACAAAATACATAAAAAGTTCAGACTCTGATGTAAAATCATTACTCAATGAAAAGACATGCATTGTCTAATACTGGTTTATACCCTTGGAATAATCTATTATCAAATATTTACACAAAGTGGAAATATCCCGGCTCCAATACAAAAACCTTGTCCAATATCAAACGAATTCTTCCTTCCACATAAACAACAGGTCTGCTCCATTGACTCCAGGATAGTTACCCAATCAATCAATTATAGGATGTTCATAGAAAAAATCCAGCTTCCAGAATTGGAAAAATGAACATTAGAAACATTTTGCAGAATCCATTGATATAAAGTAATGTTTTTTTTTATCCTTTTTGTATTTCAAATTTTTTTTTTTGATAAACCTTTCATAAGATACTTTTTTGGATATAAAGATATAAAGTAATGGTCTTTTTTTTATCCTTTTTGTATTTAAATTTTTTTTTTTTGATAAACCTTTCATAAGATTTATGCTAAAGGTCTCCAGGTATGTATCTAGAACTTGTAAATGATACAGAACATGTGAGTGTAGCAGAGTTCAAATATGGAGGTCATCGTCTTTTCAAAGTGCTTTTTGTCATATTTCCAAGTATTGACTTGCATGAAACAAATACGTTTCCAATTTTCATATAAAATCTGACCGCCTGCTTCTCACACTGATGATTGAGAAAGAAGTTTCCTCTGGTCTATATACAAAAGTAAAACTCCATGTTTCAACCTGAAATTGAAATCTATTGAACTGCACTATACCACTGAAAGGATCCACCAGATTCCTGAACTTGTCAATTCAAGTCCCACCATCCATAGCAGACTTTCTTCAATGTACATTCCCGTGGAACCTGAATTTTTATTTAAGGTCAGAATTCCCAAAGAATGAAACTTTTAGTAATGAAATTAGTTGCTATGGTATTCCGCTTTGGACTTTTTCTCTGGAGTGCATCAATGCTGACGTGCCAAGCCACAATAATCCTATCTCCAATATACAAGAAAACACTCAATAGAAGAAAATGTCTCTTTCACAAGAAATATCATCCACTTGAAAACCTTATACGATATTTATTATAGATTTTTTCCTCTTAAATGTGTTTTTCTTTTGGAATTACTCATTTGTAATATTCTTCAATCATACACAAATCCATTATGCTCGGTCCACTGATAATTCTAATAATGCTTCCTTGACCACTGGTCATCAGGCCATAAATAGAATAGCGATGAAATGGTAACTGCAGACTATACTATTCTGTTGGTATTGCCATCAATCGGCTGTACCTAGAACCATTGAATTGTCATCAATACAGCCCAACACGTGGCAGTGTATCTCACAGACGATGAATGCCTTGGTATAAGTCTAACAGACCCTACAGCTTCCAGTGATGAAAACTCTTCCCATTCCATCAATAAATTAGAGTCCGTTCGACCAAGTGGGAATGGATATACAAGTTTCCAGAGTCCAAGATAAATTCAATCTTGGGATATAGATACTCAAATTGGAGTGTAAGTGTGTCCCTTAGAACTAATTTTCATTGATGAACTACATTTCCAGGATTGGGAATTGCAATCCAATTTTGGGGGAAATGTATGCTTGCTCCATACATAATAGACAGGATAAGCTCCAACTACAATACTCTCGGAGATCACAGTTCAGATCAGTGATATATGCTTTCAAATTTTCTGTAAACATAGATAATATATATATGCTCAAATTCTTTGTATAAAATAAACTCAAATGATAGATAAATAGTGTTAGGTGTCCCCTAGGATATGTCACCAATAAGCGAGTCTTCTATAATCAAAGGTTATGTTCCACGAACCATACACAAGGGCATTTTGTCACTCTCATCACAACACAATCGCTGGAAACAGTTCAATTTTTTTAGCCTGACTACACCATTCTGTATCACTGATAATCTAATAAGCTCCAAATGATAAAATAAAACTTGTACCAAATAACATATATATAGTTTGAAGCTGCAATCAACTACCCAGTTTTGTGTAATGTTCTCGACAAGTGCTACATCAAATTGTCAATGATATTATATACTAAAAGTCTGTTGAATAAGAATATCTTATTTGAATTTTGGCAAAGGAATTTATATGCTGTGAAAGCAAGAGTAAAATTTCCCCTTCTCCATATGTCAATAGCATACTGACTTATAATGGGAGACCCTAGGTGTTAGGATGAACAGTTTCACCAGCCCTCAACTCCCGCTATTCTCAGAGAGTTCTAGACATGCCAGATCAGGGCTCCATCAACTTAACAAAACTTTGCAGTGATATAATTATGACATTAAACTTGTTTTTAAAAATGCTGAAATATTGATGCTTTTCTGTCCTGGATCATCATTTATATTTAAATGATAACAGTTTGAAATAGTTAAGAATTTAAAAATACCAAATGATTCCTTTTACAAGAAAATAATTGAATTGACTTGTTCTGGTTAACGAGACAATCATACTGAGCCCTGCCTGAGCCTTACTGCTCGCTATTGTACTGGAGTTTTTGCTTCCTCCCACCTGGATGGTTTCCATAACACCATGAACGCCGGGAAGGAGAGATGACAGCAGGTTTTCCCCAGACTATTCTCTCCAGCAATCTACCTACTGTGACGTTTAGTGTGTACATATTAGTGCCAATACTTCATCCATTAGACTGAGAACTTATTCCAAACCCAGGGACAACGAAACCGTCAAGGTCGATCAAGGTCTCACACCACTAAAAGTCTACTGACCCTCCGAGTTACTATACCCGCCTCAGACAATGTTACCGGTCATTATGGCATAGCCCTCATCGGAAATGACACTAATCGTCTGGCAATCAATCCAAACTTCATCTCTGCTTGTGAGGTAGGGGTATAAACATTGTCAAGACTCTGTGTCAAGCTGAGTCTTCGTGTTTACCCGTTATTATTGAAAACAACATGGGAAAAGAATCTAGAGTCATTTGTGTATACTCTGTTGACAAGACAAGTTGATTCATTGATTTTTTCTGCCAAAACTCACCATGGTACACCAAATGTGAGATCTCGAAACCAAAACAAGATGTTAATCAGTTAAAGATTTGCAAGGAAGAATATCTAATGTGCCAACATATCTTCTAGCGATTTCATATCTGTCAATCTTGCTAAAAAGTTAGTATATTCCCAGCATCTACTAAATTGAAACCTAATGAGTTTAGCAGAGTAATATGGATAATGTACACCTTGTAATATGGATAATTAAACAGTAGTATGGCATTTTCTGTGAAAAATTGTTCCGTGAGAAAGAATAAAACTCTTGTAATTTTGTACCAACAAAACTCCCATGCTTTGAAGATTCTTTTTCATATACAATAAACATTGCTTACCTTTTTATCTACATCAAAATGAGTAAATACAGAACAGGAGGAACACGTACTTCCTGTTGGAGGCAGAGTGTACGTACTTTGATCTTTACTTGTTCGATAAAATTATACGTAATTAAAAACGCCTGGAATCATGCAACAGCATTTTTAAATCTGTCGATAAAACCTTGCAGCCTTACAACATTTTAACTACAGGAGAACTCTATCAGGACAGAAAATCTCCTTTTTCACAAAGATTACGATTTCTGCAAGTTAGGTCTCATTAAAGATAGGCTTACGGCAGACGCACAGGAAATGGAAGTTATACTGTTAGATATTCAACACATAAACTTTGACCTTTGTTTAAAAGAGCAAAGACCCCAACTGATGAATTCACACTAGACTGTGTTATAACTCCCTAGGGGGTCAGTGGTGTATAGGACATATATTTGGGATTTTTCACTTCAGTAAATTTTGTCACTGTTGGAGGTAGACTGTCTAAAAGAAGCCTGCAACTGGTTGTAATGGAGGTTTAGGTTCATTTTGTTTAACTACCTATTAACAACCAGGGTCATTGACGGACGTGCCAGGTTTTGGAGTTGAAGGAAAGCTGGAGTACCCAGAGAAAAACCACTGACCTATGGTCAGTACTAGGCAACATGTCTCAGAGAGATTCCCCAATCATACATGTCTCGGAGAGATTCCCCAGTCATACATGTCTCAGAGACATTCCCCAATCATACATGTCTCAGAGACATTCCCCAGTCATACATGTCTCAGAGAGATTCCCCAGTCATACATGTCTCAGAGAGATTCCCCAGTCATACATGTCTCAGAGAGATTCCCCAGTCATACATGTCTCAGAGAGATTCCCCAGTCATACATGTCTCAGAGAGATTTCCCTGTCATACATGTCTCAGAGAGATTCCCCAGTCATACATGTCTCAGAGAGATTCCCCAATCATACATGTCTCAGAGAGATTCCCCAGTCATACATGTCTCGGAGAGATTCCCCAGTCATACATGTCTCAGAGAGATTCCCCAGTCATACATGTCTCAGAGAGATTCCCCAGTCATACATGTCTCAGAGAGATTCCCCAGTCATACATGTCTCAGAGAGATTCCCAAGTCGTACATGTCTCAGAGAGATTCCCAGTCATACATGTCTCAGAGAGATTCCCTAAGCTAATGTATAGCTGAGGATTTCTTCTTTAAAACTAATTTGGTACCTCCAGATTAATCAGTAAAATGATTATTTATCAGATCCAAACAATTAAATTTGATAAGAGTTTATTTGATTCAGATTTTATCAAATTAATCTTCTTGGTTTGAAGATAATTGCACATGTGTAGATATATATACTGCACTGTTACAAGCTGCATCCATTAAGCTCTGCGTCAGGCTTCAAGGATAAATTAGAGTGGATTGTTTTTTTAAATCAGTTCAAAGGGACAACTTCCATGCTCTATGAAGATCAAGCTTATGCCCGACCATACCATGTACAGTTTGAATGGCATCAAGATCACTTTTTAATATATTTTTAAATGAACTGACATGTACAAATCTTATCCCACAATCCATTCCTGCCATGACCTTGATGAAATAGATTGGTTAAGCATGTTACGAGTGTTTGACATGAATTCCATGTCGACATGCGTGGAGACTGTTCCTTTATTTACATTAATGGTCATGGTCTAGTTTATAGACCATTTAATTTCTTTGATAAAATATTTCCTGTTATATTGCCTATGTCAGTTTTTATATAAAATTCCAACGGTGTCCCCACTTAGCTCCGTATGTGATATATCTGTACCTAAAGGTGTATACAATACCAGTACACATTTATGTTGATAATGTTTTCACTCTTTCACTTCCGGGCAGCAGGAGGGTCCATTTTGGCTGTTCCAGTCACCACTACTATCAAGCTGTTTCCAAGTCCTGTTCTACCCCTCCAATCTTGAGCTGTTCCAAGTCCTACCCCTCCAATCTTGAGCTGTTCCAAGTCCTGTTCTAACCCTCCAATCTTGAGCTGTTCCAAGTCCTATTCTACCCCTCCAATCTTGAGCTGTTCCAAGTCCTGTTCTAACCCTCCAATCTTGAGCTGTTCCAAGTCCTGTTCTACCCCTCCAATCTTGAGCTGTTCCAAGTCCTGTTCTACCCCTTCAATCTTGAGCTGTTCAAAGTCCTGTTCTACCCCTCCAATCTTGAGCTGTTCCAAGTCCTGTTCTACCCTTCCAACCTTGAGCTGTTCCAAGTCCTGCTCTACCCCTCCAATCTTGAACTGTTCCAAGTCCTGTCCTACCCCTCCAATCTTGAGCTTTTCCAAGTCTTGTTCTACCCCCCAATCTTGAACTGTTCCAAGTCCTGCCCTAACCCCTCCACACGTGAGCTGTTCCATGTAGCCCCTCTAATCTGCACCGTTCAATGTGAACGCCCTCTTTACTAATATCTGTTAGCAGTACTAAGGCAGTTTTCACCATCTTGTTTCCAATCAAATCTTACAACAAACCATGTGTTATTTTGACATTACCTTCGGTGTGCTTTTGCTCAAGAATCATATTTATGACAAATATTTCATATATATTTTTCGGTGGAAGGTAATGTTTACGAGAGGTTTATTATACACTACACCATGGATAACATATGGCCGCTAAACTAATTTCATCTGGACCAAAGTGTTAGGTACCATGCTAGGTGAAGCAATTTTGTAAGAATTTGCAGTCTGTAAACTCAATACCCTTCATCTCAAAAAAAGCTTAGGTATGTATCACTACAACACATGGACCTAGTGTTACGTGATAGAGAAGCTGATGGATAGAATAACTTTTATAAGATGGCTACATTCAGGCCGACTCCAAGTCAATGGATCAGACTCCAACAATACCAATATCAAAGCTGTGTTATCTTATTTTGATATATATACCGGTAATAAAGTTTCATTTCAGTAAAGTCATATAATAAACTATAGAGAAAGATTTTATTAAAGGTATTTACGTTTGCTCAGACTCCGAGTTCACATCTTAACTTTTTAAAGCATCAACTCATGCTAATCAATGCTAATATAGAAGCGACAGAGAAATTGAAAATATAAAATGAAACTTTTTTGAACTGGTGACAAGTGGAATAAAACTGACACAATATTTCTCCAAAATCTTCACAAACCAAACAGCAAAGTTAATCACTTCAGAACAGCATTATGCTAGACCGAAATGCTGATAAAATAAACACATGACTAATATAGAGCTGATTTATCACGATTTATCATGATCTACACTGCCATTATGACTGGTAGCTGTCTATCATAAGTTTGGTAAATACATAGAAAGTCCATCCTAGCAGATCTTCAAACATCATGCTAACTGCCACAGTGATAACGGCCAACACAACCCCAAAACATCCCTAATTACTGCAATATGCAATCGCCTGTATTCCTGTATCAAATACCCATTTTCTTTGACAGCTTCAAGCTCTGCCTTGAGCTCGCATCAAGCATCAAGTGGCTATCAGCGATGGTACCAGAGGGCTGGTGATCATGACAGGAAGAAATGCTGAGAATCTAACCGTTATTCTGTCACTTTCTAATTTGCATACTGGCAACTAAACTATGGAGTATCACTGTCAAGTATGATAGGGCTAAATTAGACTTCTGACACTTCATCCATCATAGGCATACGTTTATATTGCATGGTCTTACAGGCTCCCCACAGAATGTCCATCCAACCTTCAAACATTCAGATTGGCTTGTCAACAAAATATCCCCAACAGATACCACCATCAAACATCCTCGATAACGATATGGTGCCAAAAAGCCAAGGATTTGTGCAGCATGAAATATTCAGATTAACCAATTTACTCTAAAATGTAACGTCTCCTAAAACACTTCATATTAAGTAATGTCAAAGTATAAATGTGTGACCAAAAATCATAATGAAATAGGCCTTCAAATATCAAAACAAAAGATTCACTTAATGCTATGTTCAAATAAAGTCATCAATTAATAGCATTGTAATTAGCAAATATCAGTCTTATGCCAAAACATAACATAACAAAAGTATTGTAAACAGCAAGCTGGAAGGCAATGTTTGGACATCTGTCTTTCTAAGCTGTTCTAGTATTAAGGAGCCCAAACAATACCAAATTGTGTGTCTTTAATTACCTCAATCAGTGACCTAGGTTTCCCGTGACATACTGACATCGGTGACTTAATAGCACACATACCATTGGCAGCCGTCTTTAGCCAATATACATGTCAATGTTAGGCTAGGCAATTGTTTTATTGATTGGTAGGGACAAGAGGGCAATGAGAAAAAAAAACGAAACCATAAAAATTATGAATGTCAAAACAAAATGATGTAAAAAAAAGTTGTACGCATGATGTATTTACAAATTAGAATGTGTGCACACACCCTCAACACACACCCTCGACACACTACAGCTGGAGTAGTAGTGTCTCTTGGCCTCATATGTCACTACATAATATATAAGACAGGATGACAGATACGATGGAAACAAGAAGGGCATGCTGTTTCTCCGTAACCTTTTGAAATGTGAGCAACCTGTCTGAGTGAACTTTAAAGCCTCTCCCTGACCCAGCAGATTCCAAGTGCCAAATTCTTGTTCGACTTTCACAAAACAGACCAACACATCACTTGGAGTCTTTATAACAGCGAAAGAAATCTCCATTGACTGTCAGCATGAATCAAACGCTGAGAAGAACCAGATCAGGTCTGTTACCTGCCTTGTGTGGCACTCTTCAGTGTCTGGAGGAACATTTTGACAATTCAAGCTCCAGGGAGTCTCATCTTTTTTTTTAATTTATCCTTTTTTTATTAAATACCACTTTGTTTGTGTTCCCTACCTGATGCCAGGAAGGGACAGTTTGTCCATCTTAAAAATAAATCAATTTGGCTGTAGATGCCCCCTCCCTCTCCACTGCCCCATCACCATGTCAGATAGAATCAAAGTGAGATAGATAAGTTCTGCCAATGTCCAGAGTCATAATCTTTGCTATAAAAACACATGTCGTATAGATGTGCTTTACTATACTATGTAATTATGGTTGGGTAGGGAATCTATAATCTGTCTGTAGATCTATATGATAATAAAATGAACGATGTAGCGAGAAGAGTTTTGATTGTGCACATTTAGTGAAATAAATAATTCAGCAATTCTTGCACAAATATTGGTTATGGCTATGAGGTAAATATGTAATTGGTTAATTCTTCAATACAAAAACACATTATGTAACATAATTATTAGGAAAATGAAATTTGGTTGTAGTGTACTAGATATCATTGTTTTTTTTATAAAATATGTTTAGTAAATCATAAAATCATTGATAAAGATTCATTCTTAGCAATATTTTCAGCGTCTTGATTTTGATGTAATGCTGGTACCAAATGATGTCGGCAGTTGAACACGAAGGGTGGGATAAGTACACATGATTGTGACACCTATGTTGGTAAAAGAAATTTATGTCCATATATATGACTAGTTTATGACCTAAAAACTAGCTAATTATTCCTAATTAAGCTTCATTTTAGTACTGAAAAATGTATCTATTCCTTACACCATTCCCAATAACGTCATTAATCAAAACTGACAAACTTTTCACCATGACAACCACCAAAGTGCACCAATGATGGAAGAGTGAGGATTCAAGGGGAGGTAACTGGAGTGACAAATCCTGATTAGCCATGGTCCTGTTCCAATGTTGACAGCTGGTTTGAGTTATCTTGATTTCCATTAATTAAACATAAGAGGGTTCTCAGCCAAGAGGGTTAGAGAAGGGAGAAAGGGGTGTGACCCTTCCCCAATAATATGTCATTATATGACTCCCATGGGGATGAATATCATAATTAGGATTTCAGCAAGTGTCCCATATCAAAAATTTTCAAAAGAAATTCTACCAAAATCAGCTAATGAGCAGGAATTCTGTAGAAATCCACTGTGAACATTCTACTCCTTTCATGTATACTAAAATCAGATTTGTTTCAATATATAAAACAGAAATGAACGACTAAGAAGGCTGGCAGTGTTGTACCATTAGAGCTGAAACTATTACGAGGTAATTTTCTGTCATAATTCAAATAGCTGTCATCTTTTAGAGGACAGAAAATATCTTTTATGTTAAACATGACAGACTTTTCAGTCCAACATATACTTTTTTGTTATGACACAATTTCCCTGTGAAAATGGCCACCTGCATCAAGGTCACAGTAATGTGTTTAGTCCTAGGTCCAAACAAAGGGCTGAATTCGGGGTCACAGTAATGTGTTTAGTCCAAGGTCCAAACAAAGGGGTGAATTTGGGGTCACAGCAATGTGTTTAGTCCTAGGTCCAAACAAAGGGCTGAATTTGGGGTCACAGCGATGTGTTTAGTCCTAGGTCCAAACAAAGGGCTGAATTTGGGGAAAATAATCACATGTATACTGCTACATGTGGCAGCTGTGCAGTTTTAGGTTTTCTTTAAAGGAAAATCTTCTTAATATAAGTAGAATGTTTAACATATCAATTATTACCAAAAAAAAAAAAAAAATACCTACATTATAATTAATGATAATAGCAGTTTGTGAACATAACATCAGTTCTAACTTGTATTATCGTAGATGTATGGCTAATGGTAGGTAGGGTCTGTAAGGAATTATCAGTGATGTAGAAAACCATATTGGATACTGGGAGACTATCAGAAACAGATTGACAGATCTCCTCCATAAAGCATTAGGTGTTTATGTAAAGGGTGAAAAAAAACCACGGCAGCTTGGGGAGGGTGAGAGTTGATCGTTTTAGAGACACTCCAGATATGTATATATCTATCATGGTATATCTAGCTCCATCTGTGCTTCAGAAGCTGGGCCTTCATACTATAGCAGTATATATATATATATATATATACAAATACATTATTGCATGTATTCAGTACTTCTAAGGAGTTTTGTAAATTATGAATATTCCAAAATCATGTATTTCAAAGACATCATATACATGTTCATATAGGATATACACAGTTATGCAGATTTTCTCAATTTTTTTTGATATACACAGTTATGCAAATTTTCTCAATTTTCTTAGACTTATAACTTAATGTTTTTTGATGTCCTGGTTTCTCCTACAAAATTTCAATCCTATAAGGGTAAAACTGAAAAAAAATACTCCAGGAGTTACCTCCCTTACCACACTGTTGAGTCATTGATCAATATTTTGTGCAGTAGAAAGTAAAATCTGACCTATTCAAATTAAACTTTATATCGTTTGCCATGTTTTACACAAGTTTACTACAGAATTCTTTTTATTCTGTTGCTAAGAAACACTCATCAGTGGTATTTCTGATTTAACAAGGCATGAAAAATGCATCTAGGAAGATTTACTAATCTTCGATATCACTAGCGGTCCAATAACTTGAAATCATGGGCACATCTCCGTCACAGCCAGAGTGAGATCAATACCGCGATGAATTGGAGGACATGTAAGATATGAATAGTATGTACAGTTCACTGATTAATGTACAAATTATACCGGTCAACTCCCATGCCACGGTCAACTCCCTTGCCACGGATGTCCAGTTATTTATTGTATTTCCCCTAGTATCTTTGACCATTACTCAATATGCACCGAGGTGAAAGAGGCATCCTATTTGGACTTCACTGAATAATTTCTATTGCTGCACATGGCAACAAAATATGCTCCTTGGCAGGGCTATATCTCAAATTGACAGATATTCAAATTCTATTGGTCCCCATTAGACTTTGGATATCACATTTGATTGAATGGCTGATTTCATGTCAGAGTATTTCGAAGCATGGTGCTTTAACAATATTCTAGTGTGGATGAAGGAGAAATACCAGAAAATAGCAGCTTCCTTAAGGCTCTCGACACCAACATGGATATGTCATGTGATTTTATATAAACATAACTATGTTTCAGCTTTCAGAATTATTAAAAAGATTTTGGCATCGTGAATTGATACAAATACTTCCAACTTCAAAAACTTATAAACTTCAGAAATTTCAACCTAGGTGAATTTCTACAGATTGAAAAGAACCCACTAGCTTTTACCTTATAATTAATCATGAACAAAAAGAATTTTGATATACATCAGAATATCAATATATCAGTTGTTTCCAAAAAGTACTTGCTTTATATATAAGCAGTTTTAAGTAGGATCTGAATTTCAAAAATTAAATATCAAGACAATTTTTAACATGAAGGAATTTGACTTTGTGAACTTTTTAAAAACTATGAAGTAACTCTATTGAGAATTGAACTTTGATGGGTTTTACAAGATAAATGAATGGACTATTTAATTGAATCAATTTGGTACATCAAGTTCTAGTCATACATCACTTTCATCTCTCAAAATTCACAACCATCAAATCACATCATTTGGACCTGAATTTCTTTATAGGAATTAGACTTTTATACTGAATGGAATTGTTGAGATGACATTAGAAGGACCAGTTGAGATCAGCTGTGCATGCTATCAGAATAAAAGTGCGATCCACCTTGGATAATGAGATTCAATGGGTAAAAAAACAAACACGTTTTCATTGAAAAACTGAAATATCAAATTTCCTTTTTGCTGGAAGCCAGAAAGTGAATGAAGTTGGCAAGTTGATGGGTAGGGATCTATATATCGATGATATCGGCCATCACTGAAGATTCTGACACGTGCATCAAAATGCTGTTCCATTAGTCGACAATTTGTGTGGTTTTTACCTTGCTTCTTATTTCCCCTGAACATGTAAATCATTAAGCTGGCATTGCATGTGTCAATTGTAGCTGACAACCAAATATAATTTTGAAGGACATTTGCTCTTGTTCTCTAATCTTTTCTTGTCTCCGTTAGTTTTTTTCTGTCAATTTTTACCCAATTAGTATTCACTGGCATGCATTGTAACCCTCCGTTACACAAATCAACGTATTTCTCTGGAGAGATGTCGCTTCAAAACTTGGGCAAACACTATTAGAGAGGGAGAGAAGCGAAGAGGATATATACAAATCAGATGACAGCAATTTACATCAGAAAGCACCGGTTATTTGTCAAACATCGAGAAAAGCCATCGATTAACAGATTACAGGGAAATTATCATGTTAAAAGAAATTTGTTAAAATGAAATGCAAATCTGTGAATCTCAAGTCCAACACTGCAGAAAAATTTGAATAATTTGATGTATTGAGAAATCAATTTAAAAACTATGTGAATTGTATGTATCAGTCAATTGACAGTATAACTTTAGCACTACAATTTCATTCTTGTATCAGTCAATTGACAGTATAACTTTAGCACTACAATTTCATTCTTGTATCAGTCAATTGACAGTATAACTTTAGCACTACAATTTCATTCTGACAAAGCGTATTTTTATCGAACCTTATCTTGGAGTTCATGAATTAAAATAAATCTTCTTGGGAAAAAAAAAAGTTAACATTTCTGCCCTTCTTTATGTTTTTTAAATTGAAATATTAATGACATGTTTCCGAAATTTCCTCTGGGACAAAATTGCAGTCTGCTTTTGTGGAACAGCAATTGCTGTGTACCTACTCCGGGAACAATGGGATGTGAAAAATGTTCATTGAGAGCCACACAGCTGTTTGTATTGTTCTAGCTCGTAAAAACATCCCACAATCTCTCAACAAGTACCTGTAGCACACTAGAGTATATTGTAATTTGGTTTCATCAACCAAATGATTCGAAAATTACACAGTGCCTTAACTGTGACGGGATAGCACTTTTCTTTCTGGACAATCCTAGAGGAAGAGTCACTATTGAAGAGGCTGGTCATTAAAATCTACTAAACAGGGTACAGGTAATATTGAATTACATACATTGTAATTACTGGACAGACAAAAGTTTGGGTAACTGTAAGATTCTATGAGGTTTATAACCTAAAATGTTGATTCAGCTAAACTACAGTTAGAAAACGACTTTTTTGCTTCACTGCATACAGAGTCAAAATTGATCGGTAAAATAAAACTTAGTAAATATGTGCAATCATGAATATATTCAAGCTAAAAAAAATAATTTTTGGTTGAATTTTGGAATGAGGCCAGACTATTAACGAAGTCATCCATCAATATCAATGTCTTTCGTATATAAAACATTAATTATAGAAGTATTTATATCTTTCCATTAAAAATAATGTCAGTCTCATTTTTTTTTTTTTTTTTCATAGTTTTTATTCTTTATGAAGTATATTGTGATGTCAAATGTATACTGACTATAAATTATTGAGCACACTGATGATTACATAGATACCTTCAAAGTGTTACTTTTTTTTTAAGTGCATCTTTTCTATTTAAACTTTTGACATCCTGATCAGAAAGTTCAATAGGTGGAAACTGCCATAAATCACTTCTAAAGCATACCAAGATATCGTGATCTATAATGAATCATTGTCATATATCTATTCCACGCTAATTTCTCTATGACATGCAAGTTTGTAAATACCCACAGAAAAACAAACTACAAAAATCCCCTCACTGATGAATGCTTATTAATTAATAATTCATTACCTGCGACCAACTGTGGACCATATGCCTGTATTGACCATTGCTGAAATGCTAATATGATGATAAAGCATTGTCCAGACTAAAGCGGTTCATGGGACATATGGCGTATGTGGCGCCCCCTAGGGGTTGATACTGGAGTCTATGGCTGGACAATGAAGCTTAGCCTTTGTCAGGTAATTCCATATAACGAAACAAACGCACACCTGACTCATAACACCCATCACTTCACCTAATTATTTAATTACTGCAGAGGTTATTTGAGGTAATGGGTATGTATTTCTGCCCTGAACTCAAAATGGACATCCACACCACTGTATGATCTCCCAAGACAGAACACATCAGTCAAGCTTGATGGTATTATAATGGGTGCCATCATCGCTAGCCTACAGAATATGATACCTGAAGTCTTGGTATGACAAATGCCATATTGTAGCAACATTTAACTTACAAATGACATTTGTCTCCAAAAAATCACTTCTGTCTTGAACATTGGATCCGCCCTAAAACTTGATATTTTCTAGAGGCAATTAACTGTGGACTGAATATGTCAAAAATTTGGGAAAGATTATTTACTATATGTGTAAATTTTAAAAGAAGATGGAGTTTATTCTAATAATAGAAAATAGTATCTAACTTCATCAATGCAAGTTCTTAAATTATACAAGCAATTCTTTAAAAACAAACAGGGATACTGTAAATTTCCATTTAGAAGTAACTTTGAATAAAATATGGAAATAACATGTAAGTTCCTAAATTCCTAAAAAAAACTAATTCTATGTTTTTCAATATCATTACATGTCGATTACTCACTTGTGTATCTCAAGGGAAAGTCATCAACTGATTAATACAAACAAGATGAGATTTTCAACAGGTGGAACTCATTTTTTCTTCAAGTACAAAAATAATCAAAAATTTTCTCAGGAGAAAATGTGATGGGATGAATGAGGATAGGAAGACATGTTTATTTGTAAAACCTACAGCCTAACAACTAATGACGAGTAATTTGTATTTGTAAAACCTACAGCCTAACAACTAATGACGAGTAATTTGTATTATTATGCTGGGACATGAACGCCACTTATCTTAATAGGAAATATGAATAATAACATTAAGTCGTTATATCGGTGAAGCTTTACTAATTAATGTAACGAGGTGTAACAGTGACTCAACACTAAGTAAGATAAAGGTGACCTCCCCCCTCCCCTCCCCTCCCCCCATCCCCCATCCGTATCCCACTTCAGAATACCATCCATGAGTAATTATCGACCCCCCCCCCCCCCCCCCTTCACCCCCAAATTTAGGTAAATCTATCCATCCCACCTCCCTAGAAGCGAGTACTTGTCTGGTCAACACCAGATTACGACCCCAATAACACAATGAGATAAGGTGATAATTAATTGTCTGACATGCCCCTTGGGCCAGTTAGTTTATAAACAATAGCTTCCTATTACCCCAGCAATCAATGTAAGTACTGACAATGATTGTTGGGGAGATAGACAACTTGCTGGTGTTGAAGCAAATACATCAGGCCAGTGAAATGTTTTGTTCTGTCTAGATTTTTCTCTTCTTTATTTTAGTAATTTAATTGAATATATATTTGGTCTGAGCCTTCTGAAGTAAATTTCATTTTTGTGTTGTTAATGGACCCCAGATGTTATAGTTTTGTACATTTTTTGGATTTTAATCTCTGAATAATTAAAGAACTTTGAATAAAATATTTTGCTTCCTCTCTCTCTCTCCCTCAATTATCTCATCCTATCGTCCTTTTTCTCTCTCCCTCAATTGTCTCATACTATCTTCCTTTCTCTCTCTCTCTCTCTCTCTCAATTATCTCATCCTATCTTCCTTTCTCTGTGTGATGTCTGATACTGATGTGTTTTTTCCCCAATACTGATGTGTTTTTTTTCTGATACTGCTTTTTGTTCTATCTTGTAAAAACTCCCACTAAAAAGCTTTATGGCTTCCCTCACTCAAAATAATTACCAATTTCATTTAAACTTTTTCTTTGACCCATTCCATCCATCAATAAATATGATCTTGCCACTTTCGATATCAACACTTGTAAGGTACAAGTTATGGACATTGATGTACATTTCTCCTGTGAGATTCCTATAACAACAAGCAATGTCTGACAATATCCTATAACTTGTACTGTCCGACCAGACACATTTTCACATATACAATATCATCTACTGGTCCATGTTTTTGCCTGTATGGCCTGTAGTCAGAACATTATGTGAACATTATTTGTCAAGGAACTTTATCATATTATGACGACAAAGAGAATGTACCCCTGAAGACCATTAAGATTGTACGACCATCAGGAACTGGACAGGACCACTGTTCAACTCTTATCACAGCTGTCAGAAATTTGACAAGACCAATTGCAGCCAAAAGATTAATAGGAGACTGACCATTTACTCCCTGTAAAGTACCTGGTTGACCATTGGTCATCTTGACCAGTACTGGTCCAAACAGAAAACTTCACAGCAGCAACCTCCAGCTTCAGTTCAATCAAAGAAAGCAACCCAGCGACCATGTCTGTGTTGGCCAATCAATCTCCCTTGACAACCAAATCAAAGCGAGGCTGTAATTAGTCATCCTTCTGATGGGTTATAACTCCCCACAATTATTATCTTCAGATTTTTGACAATCAATCAGAGATATACTTTATAAGTTACATTCTGTTCTCACTTCCTATACAACATCATTATTTAGAACAATTATCTTTATAGTTCTAAAAAAGGGACATATAGTTTCATATATACCATTGATTAACTTTAGAACAATTATCTTTATAGTTCTAAAA
This sequence comes from Pecten maximus, assembly GCF_902652985.1. NCBI lineage: Eukaryota > Metazoa > Mollusca > Bivalvia > Pectinida > Pectinidae > Pecten > Pecten maximus. The sequence continues at coordinate 52,966,093 of NC_047017.1, forward strand.
AAGGGACATATAGTTTCATATATACCATTGATTAACTTTTTAATCATGATCAGGAGATTTCTGGTTGTTTTTTCTGGATTAATGATTAAAAAGGTTAAATGAATTTAATTGTCTCCTACTAAGCATCATATATATGGTGATTTTATCAGTATGTCTGATGCGATATTAAATAAACCTGATTCTTCAATCTATACTTTGTCAGGAACGATTAGACTTTTATAAAGAGGTGTGTCCAATGTATGATACTATCAACCATAGCATCTAAAACATGTGGATGACATTTAATAATCTCCACACAGATTGGGTAGGACACAAAATTCAACGGAAACATGGTCGGAAAAAATCAAACAGAAAAGAGGAATGATTATTTCGGTAAATACCATATCGTGGCTAATTTTTCTTTGAATTATATTGGTATGTGTCATCATGTGGCGGGATTATCTGAATGGGATGCTGCATGAATGAGTAAGAACATCACACAGCACTGCGTGGCCCTGTCTTTAGTCTGGACAATAACACCCTGACCTCTATTACACCCCCTCCCCAGCCTCTACCACATCGCATGCATATGCATGTGCACAGGAAATTAAACAGCTTTTCACACTCTGTAGGAGCACATACAATCCAAGGTCAAAGTTCACACCCAGCAATCACATGATCGGTGTTAGTGATGGACAGATTTTCATCAGACAAAATTGGATTGATTGTCAGAAATTAGCACCAGGGACAACCGTTTATCAGGCCTGGACAACATGGAACCCCGCTGGGCCAATGGAAAACTGTTTAACAGTCACACAAGATATGAAGCTCAGCAGAGGATTATGTTTTTTTGAAACAGTATGACCAGAAAAACTAATTCAAATCCATTCATTCATCTTCCTTTGGGTTCTATTATATCAGGTACTGGCTTGGTATTTTGATTGAGAGTGTATGTACTCTAGATCTCTCACGCTTTCCACCTCGTTATACAACTCACGTCTCTCAAGCTTTCCACCTCGTTATACAACTCACGTATATGTCAAGATTTTTGTACTGTTTCTTCAAATTCTTAATGTAAAACAGCCTTGCAGATTGAAATGTAAACTACGGTATAATGAATTTTTCCAGTGTGGAATTTGTTTAAGACTTACACAAAGAATGTTGTTACCATTGATATGGCACTCCAAGGTTTGGTTAATCTATCTTACTTATCATGATGTTTATTGAGTATGTATAATAAAGATGTTTAATTTAGATAAAAAGACAAGAAAGATTTATTTAGGATATCTCTCGATATAAACTACAATAGGTTAATATCTTGTACCCATGTAACTATGATTATATATGGTCCCCTCTGGTGTTCGTCCTCTTGTCCTTTCCCGATATATAGGACAAACAAATGGACTGATTATCATTATATCCACGCTATAAATGACGTCTAGACCGTGTTATTACACTTGGTTATATTTACTAGCCTACTGGCTTTAAGCGAAATGAAAGTTGCATAATATTTTTGTAGTAAATTTAAGCCAGAATAGTTTTTAAATATCATCTTAGTAAACAAAGCATAATTCTACTCTGATTTCAATCTTTATGGGAAATAACGGTTCTAAATTCCATATATATTTTGAAATGGATTTAAATAACACTAATTATCATTTACTTTCAAATCTTTGATTTACAGTTTTGTTTTGTTGATATCTTTTTTCAGCAACTGAACTGTAGGGTCCAAGGGAGGTAACCCCAACAGCTTGGCCATATCAAACTGTAGGATGATGTTTAAAATAACAGTTTTATAACAGGGAAAAAAATGGTTGAGGGAAGTAAGAATATGTTGAATGACAACAATTTCTTAACATAAATTACAGTCATGGGGTCAAACAGTACAAGTTTGACACTCCGTGAGTTACCCCAGCCGTCATCTTCAAGTCACCTATCACACAACTTAATCTTAACTGCTGACCACAAAATGTTTTTATTTACTTTTTTTCTGAATAACTGTCAACACTATAGGTGTATGTTAAGATGGAATGACATGTTGAATGTGTAATTTCAACTGAGTGACATTTTCTTCAGGGCAGAAAGTCATAAATTTCAACAGCCGATCATGTCAAACTTAACCCAACAAGGTTGGAACTAGTTAACACTCAAGTCCCTAAAGGGCAGGCCCTTATCATAAGGCCCTTATCGTAACACCCAATATTTTTATTAGTAAATTCATTCATACTTTCTTCCAACCACAACACTGGGTCATTCTGCCAGGGGACATAAAATTTGGTGTGACGAGTTTCCTGTAGAGATAACTCCTGGTGGATATATCTGGTTGTATTGTCAATGAACAAAGTATGGGAGATTCATACATATAGCTTCCTGACTGAGTAAAATTTATAGGTAGATTAATTTAGATATAAACCTAGTTCTATACTTCATACCAGGTCTAGCTGACATTTAAAATTAACATTATAATAATCTGAGAACATAAAAAATAAACATAATAATTTCTTTCTTTATCAAGTCTTCATCTGAACCACTGGCAACAGACTGGTTGTAATTTTGAAAATTACTAAAATCGCATCTTTGGAAATAGTGATATGATCAACGGACCGAAACAGGACAACCATTTAACAAAATGTTTATGGTGGATTACCGAGTACAGTAATAATGATTTGGGTAAATATGATGACAGGTTAATATTTCATATCAAGTTTTTTACCTGGTTAATAAGTAAAATATTCAATTAAGGTATACATTATGTACTTACAATATTGTATATTTCTTACACATGATTTCAACATCTAACCAGCTGTATCAAATGTGTAGCATCAATGAATGGCTATCTCAACTTCGATTCACAGATTCAAAACGGTGAAAAATTAATTTTAATTTTAAATAATCTGCTTAACATTCCAATCAATAAACGAGATGTTTGTCACTGGAAATGAACACGGCGGCATACACTTCATTTTAGGTACTAAGACTGCCGAACATTGATCTCAAACTGTCGTAATCAACAACCATACACAACTCTGTATACATGTGACCATTAAAATGTCCTGATACAATAGCAATCAATCTAGGATTCAAATCGGCAAAAAATATCTGAATCCTTATCAATCATCTGGTTAAAAAGATGTTCTGACTAGCATCTCGATCGAATCAAACAAACGGACCATTCACCGATTGATCTTGTTCTTAATTGTCCTGTGATATTGACTAGATATTGGTTAACAGCCAGGAAATATACATCGCTCTGATTGGGTGTCACATGACCGTCGGGGCAGCACAATCGCATGACATCATCTTTTCAAAAGTAGTAAAGTAGCTGGAGCCAGTTACAATCCTTCTCCCAAGGGAGATGTCCCAGTGCATCCCTCCCTGACAGCCTCAGCTTCGTCCTTCTCCCAAGGGAGATATGTCCCAGTGCATCCCTCCGTGACAGCCTCAGCTTCGATTTATTTCTGTCAAGATTCTTATCGTGTAGATAATTATGACCCGTGCTAATTATCCTTATTGCAGAATGAGTCATTCTTCCTCATATGGACAAATAATTGATAATCTTTTGTAATTTATGATTTCCATTTAGGCAATTTTCAATGTTTTGGTGCTGTACAGATTACAGGTAATCCATTAGCTTACAATAGTAACACATTTTATAAGTAAATAAATCCATTTCCATATGTCAATAAATTTCCTATAATTTGATTGATTTTTGAGTTCAATGATCACAAATGTCCATCTACAATTGTTTACAGTAGCTGAACAGCCATAGTAATTAATCAACTGTCATTAAATATTTAAAGTTTAACATTGGGGACAATGACCCCAAGCTATGCCACACCAGTGCTCGAACTAATGTTAAGAATAGTGTCAAATATTATATTAAATATAAATAATAGAAAATGCAATAGAATATAATGTGGCACTATTTTGCTGACATGACACAAGGTCATTTAGAACATTGTTAGAAACTCCTATAACACATACATATAATATTTGAATTCTTTTAAAGAAATCCTGTTTGATTTTGTGTCATTTCTCATTTGAACATATGTCTGCACATGCATAACTTGAAATTGTATGCATGCTGTCGTGAGCTATAATCCACAATACTCTAGAAAAGCTTCATAAACGAGCCGTCCTGTATTTATACATTTTAAGCGGCCTGACAATGTTACCAACTCAGTAACACAGATTTTCATATTCCTAGTTTTAATGCGTGTTCTGCATGAGAACGACATTTCAAGGTGGAATTATTGAATAATTTGTCCTTTTTAAACCCATATTACATGCTAAAGACAGTTCTAAAAATCTGTTTCATTTTCCATTGAATTTTTAACTATGTTTGATGAGCACTTTTTGATTTATGCATATCTGTAATATGGTAAATACGATTGAACTTTGAACTCTAATCATACAATTCACCTGTTATTTCAAGGATAGATCTGGTTCCATATGGCAGTTTTATCAATAATTTCCTAATTGGATGCCGTGAATAATCATTCATTAGAAAGAGTTTCATGGTCGAATGACTTTGTGACACAACAAATAAAAATTGCTATGTCAGTCTAAAGGCAGTTTACCACCAGTTCACAGGATAATGAAGATGACTTACCTGGCGAAGAATGAAGCTGCTGCTGATGTAGCTGGGGGCGGAGACGACATTCTACTGAGAGAGGGCGTTGACGGGGAGGTTGGAGGGGGCGGGGGTTGTTGCTGGGGGGGAGGCACTGTATAATTCATGTAGGGGGGCGTCACATAATGCTTCCCTTGGGTGGGGCTCATCTGCATTGCATAGTGTCCTTGGGTATGGGAGTGTGACGGCATGGCCATGTTGACCCCTGGGTGCATTCCCCCGGGGTGGGGCACCACTTCCATATGTTGCTGAGGCTGCATCTGTTGATGAAGCTGAGCTTGCTGTTGCATCTGTAACTGGTGTTGAACATATTGTTGTTGTTGAAGTTGAAGGTCGTGCTGACCACCACCACCATGTACAGGGACCACAGGATGACCGTTGGGTAGTCCACCCTCCATCATGTACAATTCGGAGGTGTACATCCGGCTGTCACCGCCGGCTGGACGTGCAGCAATCATCTGAGAGAAGCAAAAAACATACAACATTTCAAACACCTTGAATCACTTTTGACAAAACAGTTAGTCATTTTCACACATATAATTTGATCACCCTTGACTTTTGTATGAGAAAGTCTCCACCAAACCAAGTGTAAACACATGTTTAACAGAATCAGTTCACCATATCCCATAGTACAGCTCCTCGATAAGAACCTTGAGTCACTTTTTTCTCTGGCGATATAAACTGTCATAATTATGCATATGTATAAATATGATTACAAGATGTATGACTACTGAAAATTTGATTACGCAAAAAATATGTTGGACATGATATTTTTATTAACGCATTAAATTTCTTCAAAAAATCTTCAGTAGTTGCGTGAGTGCATTTTGTAAATTTGAAACCAGAAACATATGGGCTTAAAAAAAATGTAAAAGTTGGTAGTCTGTACTCTATAGAGCTTCATATGGAATACAAAAGGCTGTATATACACTATAGGTATATATATATGTACATAAAACAGAAAAAAATACAGGTAGAACAGATTTATTAAATTAATGGGGCATGACAGATTTCAATATTAGAATACAAAACGTAAATAGCCCATAATGATTTAGCTGAAGTAAGCACAAACTCTACACATATATTTTTTCGGTACTAAATGGAACATGAAATTTTACCTCTAATACGTACCTTACAGAGGACTCCTATGACACCTAACTTAGTAAACATACATGTATCTCAACAGAAATTGTCACCTACTGACAGAAACATCAAAAGGTGTAAAAACATGGCAGCATTTCTCAGCGTTGGATTTCTAAAGAATTCCCTGTATAATCATATCAAGTAGCTATAGTTAAAGACTGACAAATAGACACCCACAATTCAAAGGCATGTTCAATTAAGCGATGATTAAACTGAATATATGCAAATGAGGGTAAGAAATCTACATACACACATGTTTAATAGTCGATATTGACACAGCACGTCATCATATTTCAAACTGTCAGACAGGAATTGTTACAGTTTATAGGTGTATCTATGTGGCCATTCCTTTAAATGTTTATCCTATTAAAACTTCATCTGATAAAAAAAAATTGCATATAAACTTTTAAATAAATATGTAGACACCAGTATATCTCAAATGCTAAGTCTCTTCATCGCTCACATGTTTGTGCAACTAAGTACAAAGTTAGTAAAGATTCTGACAAACAATAACATCATCTTAAAATAAATGTGTTGTGAGTCGTATCAGTGACATGTGTGTGGTCTTCGTTAATACATAAAAATGTAATTTAAGTATACACCCAAACCTTTAATGTGTCATGTCAGTTACAGCACAAGATCCAGGAAAAATCCACAGGTTGCTGACAAAATCCAAGAAATGTCAGAAAAACACATCATGGTATTTCCATGTTTATAAGAACCACTCAAAAATCATTTCACAAATAATTGAATCCAAAATCATTCAGAAATCACTTTAAATTACCAGACAAAATCCTGGTATCACTTTGAAACACCATAACCATGCATGCTATCATCCCAAAAGTGTGTGTTCCTTACAATGTATACACACACACTGGTAGACCTAACTTAAACTGTACATAGGTCAGAGGTCACAACTTACAGTGGTTCATCTAACAGAGGTCATAGGTCACAATGCATGGTCCATTGGCCATGCAGACACAGCTGACAGCTGACCAGTAGGGATGACCACACTGTGAAGTAAGATATCACCTTGATTGCACTGGACACTGGTCATTATCATGGTCATATAGAGCCCTAATGTCCATAAAACCATTGGCTGTCCAGCGAGTTATGGGAGGCAGGTGTTGGGTGGTGGTCAGAGTGGAGACCACTGACCAGGAGCAGTCTAGAACTAGGGAGCAAGGGGGGGGGGGGGGGGGGGGGGGGGGGGGGGGGGGGGGGAATCTGAAATTTGTGAAGAAGGGCTATATAGGTATAGTAGAGATTTAATTTTCTGATAAACAGAAAACCCTTCACTCCATCACTGGGATAAACACAGGCACTCCAGCATCGTATGAGCTTAACAAGACATAAATACCAAGTAACTTATAACGGCCAGACTTCATAAGAACCTGTTTTATTTCACAGTGAAACAAACACCCCATCAAACTCCCATAGTATTTATATAAACACTGTCTCAACACTCCTCCACTCCTACAAGTCAATTACAAGTATTTATGGATTTCATTAATGAGTTTTAAACAAAGATTCCTGCATAATTAAGTTGACCTATGTGGTTATTTATATGATAATTATATGACATACATCAAATTATATACAGCAGAAAAAAACAGTATGTATGGTTTTCTTAATACCAATTGGATATATTGTAAAAAAAATTATAACAGAATAAATTTCAGGACTTTATCTAATATATTTTCACAACAAAAAATACATATTGCACCAAGGTTAAATTGGATGAAGAATAATAAGCAAGATAAGTAAACAAATGCCTATTATACAAATATTTAAAGGGGAATTTAGAAATCAAACTGACAGTGCTTCCAAACATCTGACCTAACATTGAATTATAGAGTGTGTACTATACATGCATAGACTGTCTCGGTCACCTGTTGACCAGCTCTGAACCTCTGGCCCCAGGGGACCTACAGTTACTACAAAGGGGCTCACTTTACATAACCCTATGATGTAATTCACTTGTTGTACCTGCTGATATGAAGGGCCACCAGAATTAGGGGTCATATTTCACAGATAAGGGTAGCTATCAGTCCCTTTGTAACTTAATTATCTCCCATTTCCACTTATCACCCCTTTCCCCACACATTACAGGACCTGAGTAGACAACCCTTCAGATCCTTAAATCATCCCCTAATTGATAATCGATTACCTGTGTGGAACTCTTGGTGACGGCTAGCCAGGTAATTAACGATTAATTAATGATCACCTGTGTGGAACTCTTGGTGACGTCTAGCCAGGTAATGAATGGCAGAAATCAAAAAGGCTCCTCAATGATCTTGATTACTTTTATTGACAAATAAACATTTACACAACATTCCATTGTTTCTTCATCATGACCTTTACTGACTTGCTAATTAGGAAATAAGGTAATTATGGTTTTGGTTAATCATTCAAATTCAATGATTAATTGGGAAATATGCTTGAAGAACGGCTTTTAATGTCCAGAGATTGTTTGACGACTTGAGTGAGTGATGTTTAGCCACCAGAGAGAGAGAATCCAACGACACCAGCTGTGTGCTGTGTGCATTAGTAATGGTTTATAACCAGTATCTTTAATTTTACAGACAATTACAAATGTTTACCAGTGACAGGTGCTTGTTGTATTACGATTTCACACGCAATCTATGACAATTGATGTATAACTACGTCAAATTCTTATTCATGAAACCCAAATTTTGTATGAACTAATTAATCTATTATAATTTTATCTTACACACCTGTAACTGTAAATCTAAGATTCATTTTTATGCGTTATCATCCCTATATGCACTAAGCGTTATGTGAGATGATCACTACAATAGAAAGTATATTTTTTACATGCTATAAAAATATACTAGTCACCTGTTTTGTATGACCTATCTACTAATGTCCAACTAACAACTCATTATAATACAAGTAAAATACTTATAAAATATATTGTTGTATATCCACTCTCCTATTTCAAACACACCTTGTGTGGCGTGGGTTCTTATGACCTTGATCTGCCGGTTTATACTTTTATACCTCCGTAGGAGAAAGGACCATGTTGAGCAAAATGATGAGGACCATTTCACCCATCCTACTTAATCATAGCCGACACTGGATAAAGAAACGCAAATACAACAACTAGCTCATAATTGTTGCAGTCCCCAAACTATTATTTTCCTAGTCTGTGATACATCTATTTTTTACTTCAAGAGTCTATCATCATCTGCGATCATAAAAATCCACTTTCTTTTCATACAGTTCAGTGAAGTGTGTACAATTGTTACATAAAAACACCAAAGTGTTTAGCGATGTCTGAGGGTTGGTATGAGTGTATCGGCAGGGATTATAGGAACGAGATTATACCTGGGTGGTTACAAGGTCACGGTCCATTGCCTCTAGACATGCAACCGTCCCGTCAACGCAACTGTGTCACTTGTACACTGTAAAAGTGCTCACGCAGTGCACCAACCACGCTTTTTACAGTGAGTATAAATACACGAATTCTCAACAAAGGTGCAAATGTGTCTTTTCCAACAAGCATAATGATCCTATGTAAGTTTCATTCTTGTAAAGGCATTTCATTGTGAAATTGACTGTTGATATAGATCATGCAGCAATTTCATTACAGAAAAAATGAAGCAATTGTTAACAGTTCCAATCACAGAAGTTGCTGAACACGAATTTTAATGCCTTATTTACAGTTTACAGTTTTGACCAGAGTTGCAAAATTCTGTTGTCAAAATCAATAGTGGTTAACATTGGTCCTCAATCTGAAACGCTGCCAAATGGATTTGGTCGTTACTCATTTGACCAATTGTCCTTCCTTATACAGATAGGCTATTTCTTAAGTATAACATGCTGTCATCTTTATTACACTTTTTTTAATGAGAGAATGAAATTGGGGAATGATTTAGAAGGTCGCCATGGAAATGGTTCCAGAATTCAGTGCAAAACTCTAAAAGAATCAAGGGATGATCAGACAAATATAACTTGACAAAATTTTATGAAAGTATAACACTCGTCAGTATCTTCCTACCTAACCATTTTAAGGAATTAACACACACTCAGGTTCTGAAGTCATTATTAAGTCCAGTTTGTATTACCCGTAAGATCCTAGATTATATAAACATTTTCTACAAGAAAAAAGTGCTGTACAAACAAAGGAAATGTACTTTAAAAAAATCAATATTAAAAATTCCAATAAACATTGAAATTGTACCAAATCTTATTCATTAACCCTCTCATTCTCTTGTTCAGTACAAGTTCATGCTCATCTACCGCCAAACAAATGCACCCTCCATCACACAATGTCAACCAATCACAGTCCCAGAGTACATCACACAATGTCAACCAATCACAGTCCCAGAGTACATCACACAATGTCAACCAATCACAGTCCCAGAGTACATCACACAATGTCAACCAATCACAGTCCCAGAGTACATCACACAATGTCAACCAATCACAGCTCCAGAGTACATCACACAATGTCAACCAATCACAGCCCCAGAGTACATCACACAATGTCAACCAATCACAGCTCCAGAGTACATCACACAATGTCAACCAATCACAGCTCCAGAGTACATCACACAATGTCAACCAATCACAGTCCCAGAGTACATCACACAATGTCAACCAATCACAGCTCCAGAGTACATCACACAATGTCAACCAATCACAGTCCCAGAGTACATCACACAATGCCAACCAATCACATTCCCAGAGTACATCACACAATGTCAACCAATCACAGCCCCAGAGTACATCACACAATGTCAACCAATCACAGTCCCAGAGTACATCACACAATGTCAACCAATCACAGTCCCAGAGTACATCACACAATGTCAACCAATCACAGTCCCAGAGTACATCACACAATGTCAACCAATCACAGCTCCGGAGTGCACATGCAGAATTAAGTTCTATTGATTTAAGGCAAACATGTAACTTCCAGTTCAAATCATGTCATAAACACTATTGCAGGAGTGAATCAAATAATGCATCCTTCAAATTCCTGCCCCAATAACAGCCAAGTGTTTCAGCATATATAGAGCGAAGACTTTTAATGAGTAAAACAAGATGGATTTCAGACACATCTATAGGTCCCAGACCTTGTTTAGCCTCACTGAATCCTTTTTTCTGATGGTAAGCATCAGACAGGATCAGATAGGACTACATATATAAATAACTGTTAGGTATCTTGACTACATATATAAATAACTGTTAGGTATCTTGAAGTTACATTGAAATAATTTCCCATGCAATGCCTACTGCACCATACAGGGACAACAAACCTGATGTCACGCCGTGTCGTCCCTATCCACTCGATGAACCGTCAACACAAGTGTGCTTACTGCTTTCCATTGATTATCTCTGAGCATTCCACACAAATTTATACCAAAGCTTTCATTACCTTGAATACTTCACAGAATTTCCAAATACGGGAAAGTCTACTGACATTTTCTCCCCAAATCTTGAAGGTCTATAAACAAAAGCTTCTTAATATGTCCTCAATCTTCAAAAGCAGAAAACATCACATATCCTTAACCCTTGATAGGCGAATCACAACTCCAAGTGTTCAACCTCCATACGGGACTATACAATGTCTTAAAAACTGGACACATTGTAAACGGTGTAAATGTGTATGTATCTCTCTCCCATACACCCCTACCATGTACACCATGTACCCAGTATGTATCTCTCTCCCATACACCCCTACCATGTACACCATGTACCCAGTATGTATCTCTCTCCCATACACCCCTACCATGTACACCATGTACCCAGTATGTATCTCTCTCCCATACACCCCTACCATGTACACCATGTACCCAGTATGTATCTCTCTCCCATAAACCCCTACCATGTACACCATGTACCCAGTATGTATCTCTCTCCCATACACCCCTACCATGTACACCATGTACCCAGTATGTACCTCTCTCCCATACACCCCTACCATATACACCATGTACCCAGTATGTATCTCTCTCCCATACACCCCTACCATGTACACCATGTACCCAGTATGTATCTCTCTCCCATACACCCCTACCATGTACACCATGTACCCAGTATGTATCTCTCTCCCATAAACCCCTACCATGTACACCATGTACCCAGAATACGTTTTCCATCATTAGTCCATTCCCATTTCTACCTTGGAATACAGATATGGTAGTTTTTGTTTACTGTGTTATTTTCTATTTGTCCACTCCTAAACAACAAACAACCATGATTAAATATTGGATGTATGATTCCTTTAAATTGTACAAGCCCTCCCCCATGTCTAAACCTTTTTTCTCCATCCCTGCCCACCCTTCCTCTGGCCCCATCAAATTGATACCCGTTATACTGCCCACCCTTCCTATGGCCCCATCAAATTGATACCTGCTATACTGCCCACCCTTCCTCTGGCCCCATTGATACCCGTAACACTGCCCACCCTTCCTCTGGCCCCATTGATACCCGTAACACTGCCCACCCTTCCTCTGGCCCCATTGATACCCGTTATACTGCCCACCCTTCCTCTGGCCCCATTGATACCCGTTATACTGCCCACCCTTCCTTTGGCCCCATTGATACCCGTAACACTGCCCACCCTTCCTCTGGCCCCATTGATACCCGTAACACTGCCCACCCTTCCTCTGGCCCCATTGATACCCGCTATACTGCCCACCCTTCCTCTGGCCCCATTGATACCCGTTATACTGCCCACCCTTCCTCTGGCCCCATTGATACCCGTTATACTGCCCACCCTTCCTCTGGCCCCATTGATACCCGTTATACTGCCCACCCTTCCTCTGGCCCCATTGATACCCGTTATACTGCCCACCCTTCCTCTGGCCCCATTGATACCCGTTATACTGCCCACCCTTCCTCTGGCCCCATTGATACCTGTAACACTGCCCACCCTTCCTCTGGCCCCATTGATACCCGTAACACTGCCCACCCTTCCTCTGGCCCCATTGATACCCGTAACACTGCCCACCCTTCCTCTGGCCCCATTGATACCCGTTATACTGCCCACCCTTCCTCTGGCCCCATTGATACCCGTTATACCGCCCACCCTTCCTCTGGCCCCATTGATACCCGTAACACTGCCCACCCTTCCTCTGGCCCCATTGATACCCGTTATACTGCCCACCCTTCCTCTGGCCCCATTGATACCCGTTATACTGCCCACCCTTCCTCTGGCCCCATTGATACCCGTAACACTGCCCACCCTTCCTCTGGCCCCATTGATACCCGTAACACTGCCCACCCTTCCTCTGGCCCCATTGATACCCGTTATACTGCCCACCCTTCCTCTGGCCCCATTGATACCCGTAACACTGCCCAGCTACTACATACCATGATCTCCTGTCTCATTAAAGCCAAGGTCTACCCACTATTTCAAGACAATCTGTTTATATAGCCGCTACTGAACAAATAAAGTCAGACTCAATACCTTGGTGTGTAAACTGGATAACTTGTTGATAGTAATGTAGACCAACACACTCATGTCACATGAATATAAAATCCCTATTGAAAAACTTTTCATTTAAACACTCCTGGTTAAAATGTATAAAATATCTCCTCTCTGTTTGATGATTACACTTGTATCTGACAAAATCTGGGCCTCTATCATATGAAGCATCCTTGGAAGTCCTTTTATTCTTTTGATACAAAAGCTTAAAAAATATGTTTATTACCAAGTCTCGAAATATCACATTTGCTCATATTTCATATGATCATTGAGGTGTGAAACACTCCACACTACATCAGGACAAGGCATTGTGTGTTGCCATCATCTTTGTCAATTCATCAAAATCATCATATTATAATTGTATGATTTCAGCTCTGTATAAAAACACACATCACCTGTTACACATGTGTTCGCTGGTAATGTAACTCGAAAAGCACTGAAAACTCATATTAGTACATATTTCTAATTAGCATGAAACAATCATCAAAATGATTTAAGACTCTTACCTGCTGGCTCTCAAAAACCTGTTGCTGATGCATTTTAATTTTTCATAAATTTTTTTTGATAATATCTACTTTAATCTGCTAAGGACTTCATCATGATGTGTACGAATCCATTCAAAAGTATCCAAGTAGATCACTGAACGATGTCCTCGCCCCAGGCTCTCTGTACGGCTTCAAATTACGCTAAGCAATCCATTTCAATATAAATCCAAATTTAAAGTTCCAAGGCTACATCTCCGTATAAATTCCTTGTTTCGAGCTATATCGCCATAGTATCCTTACGAAAATCACTTGTATCCTGAAATTTTCTTCCGAAATATATTTTTATTCCAGATGACTGAATAGAGCACTTAACCACTTGTTAAAGCTGAAAAGTTACCGATCCACCAGACTCTTTAAACTTGAGAGATATTCCATCACGTAACTTGTCACAGACGCATTACAGGTAAATAAATCCACAGGTATCATAAACGAATCAGTTGTGCCGATTTCATTTGTCCATTAGTAGGTCTATCTTTGACACCTCTGGTGATAAACTGATATTTGGCCTTGCCCGAGGGTATAATCCGGGACATGGATGAAACTTCTATACTTTTATAATCTCCTTCATTCACAAAATATCCATCCATTGTATCAAACACATCAGGGCATGAATAGTCGCATCCAACACGAGTCAAGCCACCGATTTAAAGATCTGAACTGCCCATGTTACCGAAGGCAGCATACGTACAGGATATATACACGGTTCTCACACACCGACATTGTTACACACAAACCCCGTCTCTGGGCTGACAATCAATGGCTACACCACTCGATACCCAGGACGTATTCCATTGGCTTTATATTTGTGAATACATACTACAGACTGTATGTATCAAAGAGAGCAAGTCGTGGTTGGCGATTTAATACAATGTTAGCATCCAGAGCGTTCGTCGATCAATGCGCCCATGTAACGATACCACTACATGTGCACTGTAGCGCGAGATCTAAAGTAAGAAAGGCTGCTCACAGCCTACCTGTGTCGAGTCGCTCAACCATTTAAATACACACACTTAGATGCAAACATTGATGGGTAACCCTTGAAAGGGCTCTCGGGGCATTGTACCTGAAACAAACAATAGAGCAAAAAACGGGACTGTCCTCGGATCCCTGCAGATACCGGAAGTAGTGACATCCCCGGACACCCGATATAGCGATATGTATCGATTGTCTTGTCTCTGACAATGAAACATAAACTTTTTGTGCCATACAATATTGACGATGTACCCCACACACCCAGATACAGTTAATACACTCTCCAAGTGCGAGCCTTCAATACACTGACTGTTCACTCATATTTCACGATATGGCTTGATGGGTCAAATTTCCGGAATAAAGTATCACATATATCTGAAAAAATCTTATTTTTTTTTTTTTTTTATTTCTTCCTCTTAATTTTTCTGCACCTGACCAACCTCAGTTGTTTACCTTCATAAATGGACGATTACATTCGGCCTCCAATTAATTCGACTAATGGATGTCTATCCATACTTAAAGAACTCGAGTGGCCGCAGCATGTTCAAGACTATACACCGCGGCTGTGAAACAATGTTGATATTTACATTCTACATGTATGTTCTTGCCAAATACGATGCTAGTCCAATTGCCATGGAAACTAGTGAAGCTTAATGAAAGGATGCCACTGTTCGGAAAGGTCTCAATGGAGGCAGTGGGTAGTTGAGAATTCGAGGACAGTAGGCCATGTTGTTATGTGGGCCGTTAACAATACCAGAAGCAAATATTTGTTCTAAATTAATGATTATCACTGTGGATAGATTTGATAATAATTGTAATTGTTTAATTAAAGTTGTAGAAACTTTAGAAATAAAGTCCTTTGGATTAAATATCCAACTTGAGGGAAACAGATAACCAACTGAATTGAAATTTTGTGAAGAAATATGTAAATATGTAAATATGTAAATGTGTAAATAAGTTTCTCTTTTTTCACTTACCCAGGTAAATACGTTGTTTACCTGACAGACGGACGTATGAATCGACAAACAAACATTTTATGATTCTTTAAACATGATCTGTAATTCATTCATTAAATTCCAGTGATAAAAATTTAATCACGTAAAATAGATTTCAGTTATAACTTTGCATACTAATAGGATACCACAACGACTAATTAAATATATGAAACCTAATTTATGCAGATTATGCAAACTTAGTACATAGGAATGAAATCAATTACCACACGAATGTGAGTGGGTGTTAGATACATTTTTGACCTTTGATATACCTCCCCACGATTTCCTTATGATGTCGTCAGATGTCCAACTTATTAAAGGTTTGATGTAAGATTTTAATTACATTTGTCTACAAAAATCTACATCAACCCAGGCATGACATCCACACGATAATAAAAATCATGAATGTGGAAATTGTCCTTATCATAGTGTTCTACAGATCCCAATATAAATTGTCTATATCATTGTGTTCTACAGATCCCAATATAAATTGTCTATATCATTGTGTTCTACAGATCCCAATATAAATTGTCCCTATGTCATTCTGTTCTACAGATCCCAATATAAATTGTCTATATCATTGTGTTCTACAGATCCCAATATAAATTGTCTATATCATTGTGTTCTACAGATCCCAATATAAATTGTCTCTATATCATTGTGTTCCACAGATCCTAATATAAATTGTCCCTATATCATTGTGTTCTACAGATCCCAATATAAATTGTCTATATCATTGTGTTCTACAGATCCCAATATAAATTGTCCCTTTATCATTGTGTTCTACAGATCCCAATATAAATTGTCCTTATCATTGTGTTCTACAGATCCCAATATAAATTGTCTCTATCATTGTGTTCTACAGATCCCAATATAAATTGTCCCTATATCATTGTGTTCTACAGATCCCAATATAAATTGTCCCTTTATCATTGTGTTCTACAGATCCCAATATAAATTGTCCCTATATCATTGTGTTCTACAGATCCCAATATAAATTGTCTATATCATTGTGTTCTACAGATCCCAATATAAATTGTCTATATATCATTGTGTTCTACAGATCCCAATATAAATTGTCTATATCATTGTGTTCTACAGATCCCAATATAAATTGTCCTTATCATTGTGTTCTACAGATCCCAATATAAATTGTCTCTATATCATTGTGTTCTACAGATCCCAATATAAATTGTCCCTATATCATTGTGTTCTACAGATCCCAATATAAATTGTCTATATCATTCTGTTCTACAGATCCCAATATAAATTGTCCCTATATCATTGTGTTCTACAGATCCCAATATAAATTGTCTCTATCATTGTGTTCTACAGATCCCAATATAAATTGTCCTATCATTGTGTTCTACAGATCCCAATATAAATTGTCCCTATCATTGTGTTCTACAGATCCCAATATAAATTGTCTATATCATTGTGTTCTACAGATCCCAATATAAATTGTCTATATCATTGTGTTCTACAGATCCCAATATAAATTGTCTCTATATCATTGTGTTCTACAGATCCCAATATAAATTGTCCCTATCATTGTGTTCTACAGATCCCAATATAAATTGTCCCTATCATTGTGTTCTACAGATCCCAATATAAATTGTCCCTATCATTGTGTTCTACAGATCCCAATATAAATTGTCCCTATCATTGTGTTCTACAGATCCCAATATAAATTGTCCCTATCATTGTGTTCTACAGATCCCAATATAAATTGTCCCTATCATTGTGTTCTACAGATCCCAATATAAATTGTCCCTATCATTGTGTTCTACAGATCCCAATATAAATTGTCCTTATCATTGTGTTCTACAGATCCCAATATAAATTGTCTCTATCATTGTGTTCTACAGATCCCAATATGATATTGACCGATAGAAACAAAATGATATTGAAGGTGATGAAGTCCACCACAAACACATTAAATGCGATTTCTAAACATCGTTTTGTTGATGTGCAAGAAGCATGAACAGACATTTCTTCATGAATCACTGGCCAGTGCTAATGTACTGGTCAGTCTAATGGTCACTCGATCCAGGTCAAATGTTGCATGTCAACCAATTAGGCGCTGCAGTTTGCACATGTCATAAACCAATGAAGCCAATTCCTTTTTATACAGATTCGTTCATGCATGTTTTTTCGCTGGACACAGGGAAATGGACATCCGGTTTTACAAACACGACACCTTTGTACTTTAATGCAAATTTTGCTTTCCCTTGTGCATAATCCATCAGCATTAATTTAGCCACAGGAAGTGGTTTCCATTTTTTTCGTCTCTGATCATTTTCATCATCGAGAGCTGTCAGTGAGCTAAACAGCACACGGTACGAGTATAATGATGACCTTGGCAGTGTCTGAAATACCAACATGGCGCGGACAAAAGATCTATAAATATTCGGAGGCCTTGCAAATTACTATGTCCTAACCACATGGCACTAGCTTTATTCACAGTTCTGGCGATGTGAATATTGAATATATAAAAATATGAAGAAACACGACGGCTTTCACGAGCTGTCTATTAGACGTTCGAGACTGTCAAATGTATTAATTTTATTCTACAAATGACGCCCATACACTTACATGTAAAACTATGACATATAAAAATCTCTGAGGAGGCTGTAATGATCTTAAGAGGCCATCATGAGAAAATATCCCTGTGTACTTAAACTTTTCTATAGAGTACAACAATACCAAATATCACACGGAACACATCTAAAACAAGTCATCTTTTTGTCTATAGAGTACAACACATCTAAAACAAGTCATCTTTTTGTCTATAGAGTACAACACGGAACACATCTAAAACAGGTCATCTTTTTGTCTGGAATAGATCATCTTTCTTAGACTTTGAATTATATATCTTTGACTTTGAACCTATCTTTGACCTTGAACCTATCTCTGACCTTGAACCTATCTTTGACCTTGAACCTATCTTTGACCTAGAACCTATTTTTGACCTTGAATCTATGTTTTCGGACAACCTATCTCTTTCTGTCCATAAGCCTGTCTATAGAAAGCATCCATTTCCCCTTGAACCTGTCTGGATAGACCATCTCTGTCTAAACATTTCCCCTTGAACCTGTCTGGATAGACCATCTCTGTCTAAACATTTCCCCTTGAACCTGTCTGGATAGACCATCTCTGTCTAAACATTTCCCCTTGAACCTGTCTGGATAGACCATCTCTGTCTAAACATTTCCCCTTGAACCTGTCTGGATAGACCATCTCTGTCTAAACATTTCCCCTTGAACCTGTCTGGATTGACCATCTCTGTCTAAACATTTCCCCTTGAACCTGTCTGGATAGACCATCTCTGTCTAAACATTTCCCCTTGAACCTGTCTGGATAGACCATCTCTGTCTAAACATTTCCCCTTGAACCTGTCTGGATAGACCATCTCTGTCTAAACATTTCCCCTTGAACCTGTCTGGATTGACCATCTCTGTCTAAACATTTCCCCTTGAACCTGTCTGGATAGACCATCTCTGTCTAAACATTTCCCCTTGAACCTGTCTGGATTGACCATCTCTGTCTAAACATTTCCCCTTGAACCTGTCTGGATAGACCATCTCTGTCTAAACATTTCCCCTTGAACCTGTCTGGATAGACCATCTCTGTCTAAACATTTCCCCTTGAACCTGTCTGGATAGACCATCTCTGTCTAAACATTTCCCCTTGAACCTGTCTGGATAGACCATCTCTGTCTAAACATTTCCCCTTGAACCTGTCTGGATTGACCATCTCTGTCTAAACATTTCCCCTTGAACCTGTCTGAATAGACCATCTCTGTCTAAACATTTCCCCTTGAACCTGTCTGAATAGACCATCTCTGTCTAAACATTTCCCCTTGAACCTGTCTGGATAGACCATCTCTGTCTAAACATTTCCCCTTGAACCTGTCTGAATAGACCATCTCTGTCTAAAACATATGGAACTCCTCCTGTTTTGGAACTTATATCAA
This sequence comes from Pecten maximus, assembly GCF_902652985.1. Taxonomy (NCBI): domain Eukaryota; kingdom Metazoa; phylum Mollusca; class Bivalvia; order Pectinida; family Pectinidae; genus Pecten; species Pecten maximus. The sequence continues at coordinate 52,985,798 of NC_047017.1, forward strand.
GAATCATCTATTGTTGGACATATTTTATCCTGTACAGAGAGGTTTTCTTTTTTAATCTGGAACACAAAACGATCTATTATACAGTTATCACTCTTCAGAGGGAACCAAAACAATTTTCAAGAGTTATATATATTTGAAAATGCATAATTATTAATTTTGATTTTGTCGTTATATATATTTGAAAATGCATAATTATTAATTTTGATTTTGTCATTGATACAGTCACCACAGATTCTATATATCTGTACCTTTTTCTATAAACATTTGTATTAGAATTTAACTACATTTTCTGGAGAGTTTGATCTTTATGACAGAAATAATCTAAACATGTTATCCTAGAAATTCATGTCTCATTAGAGAAATAGTAACGAAATTAAATCATAGAAAACACTTTAATCCTAACTCCACACATCAACCAGAATTCATCGTGACAATGATTGTTGCATTGTGTTATAATATTATCACATTAGGACAATTTCAGCCATTTTAAAACATTGTTTTGTGTTTTTTAATCATACAACACCTGAATACAGAGCCTTTATCATTTGAAACCACCACAGAACATGCACGTTTACAAGTGCTGCGTGCAGATGTCAGATTAAATTGTGCATTGCGTTGGTTTCTCGACCAAAGTTGCCGGCCTTATAATCATAGCCCAATAGTTGTGTTAATGCTTCATTACATCACAGAAATATGATTTACAAATACTAATTAACTCATAATTTTGTGTAAATTTGCTGAATCTGGTAAGTCCGATTTCTATTTTTCCTCCTCATATTTCCAATATAACATGTGCAATATCATTTCCGCTTGAGGACGTTTAGAAATCAAGTTCAAAGTGCCAGAAGCAGATAATCTGAATAGATAATGCCGTCAGTTTCTTTTATGTTGGTCTAATGCTCTCATAATCAGCATTTCAAACATTGCTAATTGTTTAAAATCAATTTACATTGTGTAAATGACACAAACTGCATGCAGAAAACTGACAATGTTAGGCGTTTGTCTGGCGATCTGTAATTATTACACCCGCGGTTCACATTAATCCTATCCATGTGCAGCACTTGATGACAAATAAATTATACCCAATCAGAAATCAAACGGAAATCAAATCAAAATGGCAGATTGCTTATGCAAGGAAAACACCGAAACAGACGAGATATATACATAGCTATTGACGGAGTATGATAACCTGTCACTATTGTAGGAGGTAGGAGATTAATAATTATAATGAAAACTACAATACTAATTAGCCAAAGGCTAAGTTATAATCCTGCATTAAAAGGTTTTATAAAAGAGACAAAACTGTTCAAAAATTTGTTGAAATGAAAAATGAATCTCACTATGTTCTCATCAGCTTAGGAACTAAAATCATGTCGACTTTGTTTCATAAAACTGGTTAATACAGTATCAGTTAATCACTTACATAAATCGACCTGTTTATGATATAGAATTGTGATGTTTTAGTTTAGAGATACCAGTTTATGATATAGAATTGTGATGTTTTAATTTAGAGATACCAGTTGATGATATGGATTTGTTTTGTTTCAGTAGAGCGTATACTACCATTAATTAAAAATTTGACATTTATAATTAACATCTTTAGTTTGAGCGAAAAATTAAAATGATCCAGACGAAGGGAAACAGCTTCGATTCTTGCCCACAGGTGAATACATCAGTCTTTGTTCCTCTTTGTCCAATAACACTTTTGTAACACCTGCCACAGACAAACAATTTTACCCGAGGTCTTCTCTGAAACCCTGGTTATCAGAATCATGTAGTCTCTTTTCCTAGATGTTTAACATCCCAGTAAACAATAGAGATATATTTCATTAACAATTCTTAATTTTCAATGATTTAATGAAGGCCAAGATTTATTTTTCTGCCTTATTTTGCAAAACATTTAATCCATAAGAGGACTCAGTGTCCAATTCAGTTACAATGGTTTCAAGGGGTTTCCGGCAATTCTGTGAAATGTTTCCCTCAAAACTGATAGAAGTAAAATATCTTTGTCTGACTTCCCTTGGTGATGAATTTTTCTAATCTTTTTCATCTGAGCCCTTCAAGCTTCCTCCTTCCAGCCGTAACTTCTATCTTCTTATCTAGCATGTGTTCTAATTTAGTTATCTTAATTCATTAATGTTTGTACCTGAACTTGATAACAATGTGATATATAGATTCAGATCAGAGGATGATGTTGTTCGTTTTTATAACAAAAGCAAATTAATTAACTTGATGGGACAACATCGTATAAACCAGTTGTGGCCGGATTTCTGCAACTGATTACAATAATCTGTCATATGGGAGTTGACAATTTATGGGACAAAGAATGTACCCTTTAATATGTATAAGACCCATCTGTTCAAACCTAGCTGTGACATCTGCATATGTCCCGCAAAACTCCCCTTTAATCTCCGACTCCTCATGCAGAGACAATTTTTTTATCGTTCTCCCCCTAAGAAATGTCAATTACTTTTAGCTAAAATTTTGGATAAGTTCACTAGTGATATTGAATTGAACAGATTTTAAATCACCTTGCATTAAACTTTTAATAACGGTTACTTAGATCTTTGTGGTAAATAGATATTACATGAACCAAGAGATTTTGATACAACTTTTCTATGTATAAAATTTCCATTATGAAAAAGAAATTATTTTCAGCCTCAAGTCAATAATGTATAAAGATATGCATCATTTCTATAATGTCGGTAGTTTCGTATTAAACATCGCTTTCATAGAATAAAATAACCATAAATCAAAACTAACTTGTATATGTTCTAGACAAAGGAAAGCCTTAGAACATGCCCGATTACCTTTATTCAGGTTCAATAAAGCTCTTGTAACCAGGGGACTGAATACTGATGAGCAGTACAGAAAATGTGATGTGCTAGTATAAATTTGTCTTTTTAACAGATCCATCTTGATGATAAATTCATCTAAAATATGTTATTCACAAGGAAATGAAAATGAATATGTGTATCAATATTTTTTTTAAACATACATATAAAGTTTGTATTTTTACTTTATTACCCAATATGTTTCCATTCATTATTTGAGTGAATACAACATTTTAATTAAGAATCTGGTAAAAAGTTTACTTTAGTGTAGATAAAATGTAAAGAAACTGATTAAGTCAATATCCAAGTTAATCTGGGAAATTCACTATGCTGATGTTCTGTGACATGAAAGTGTCCAGAATTAAAATTCTATAAGGGTTTGCACAGTTATAAATGAGCTGTAATTTGACAGACCACCTGAGAGTGAACATGATGGAATCAACAGTACATAAAAGGTCTATTTGTAAGAACTGTTGAGACAATCGTCATACACCTCAGCTTATGATGAATTTTATGAAGCAAATGAAAACGATTAAAATGTTGTTTTGTTAATAAGCTCCGTTGAGTAAGAATAAAGCTGTCTCGATGATAGAAGCCAAGAGTTTCAGAAAGCAGTGATGAAGTTTCTTTGTGTAGAACATGTCGCCCTACTGATCCCAGTATCACCAATTAGGGGTATATAGGCATACAACCGAGTTTGAAGCTTATTCTAGAGTCACTAAACAAAATCCTAATATTTTCTACAATATTCTAATAATTCGTCATTCCAATAAGTCAGAAACATTTGTAACCAGCATGTGTTGAAGACAATAAGGTGTTGATGTACATACACCCATAGACAGGGCTATTTGAATACTAATTCAAGAAAAAGACTGTAAAACTGCTACACCAAACAACCCATTCACAATAAATTCCTCTGTTGCCACACATTTTCAAAACCCTAAAGAAAATGCAAGCTAATCACAACGATAAAATTATTCAAAAAGTCTATAAAACTGCCTCCAGTATTTAATCAAAATGCACTAATTAATTTCCTTGCGAAATATCTTTTGGAGGCTTGATTGAGATGTTTCTCTGCTTTTCAAGTAACTTGGAACCAATGATTCTGGCTTCAAAAGCCTATGCGCTCTCAATCAATACAACTCGCAGTGTTTGAACGCGGAGATATCAAATCCAAAAGCAAAGACTGGTGCCACAGAGCTGAATCCTTTGCTCCCAAGAGGGTTTTCAAGACGACCACAGTTTTACTAAATTTCTTGTTTGAAACTAAAAACTAATAACGGTTTGGCTTTTTCGCTTTATTTCTGCCTCTCTGATGTTTTGAGAAACAATTAAGATTTCAGACGGTGTGCCCCAAACATTCAGTGGAATAATCCACTCCTACAGCTGATGCCATTACAAAGTCTAGCTCATCCGAAGCCCGAGTTCACAAACGAGGAATATGCAAAATACCTCTGGGACTAGTCAGAGTTTGTATTTTCATCCTGCGATATACGTCTCCCAAGAGCCCAATAGCTAGGTTCGTAATAGAACCATCCTGTTGAATTAAATAATTCAGGATTCGCCACGAGTTGTGTAAGCTTTTTCCTAGAGTTACGTTGATGCTGTACAGATTGGATATTTACTTTGATAATGAAGTATTAAAGTATCGCTATGACAACATGGGACAGTTAGATGGTGTTATGGGTATGACAACATGTGACAGTTAGATGGTATTATGGGTATGACAACATGTGACAGTTAGATGGTATTATGGGTATGACAACATGTCACAGTTAGATGGTGTTATGGGTATGACAACATGTCACAGTTAGATGGTATTATGGCTATGACAACATGTGACAGATGGTATTATGGGTATGACAACATGTCACAGTTAGATGGTATTATGGCTATGACAACATGTCACAGTTAGATGGTGTTATGGCTATGACAACATGTGACAGATGGTATTATGGGTATGACAACATGTCACAGTTAGATGGTGTTATGGCTATGACAACATGTCACAGTTAGATGGTGTTATGGCTATGACAACATGTCACAGTTAGATGGTGTTATGGCTATGACAACATGGGACAGTTAGATGGTGTTATGGCTATGACAACATGTCACAGTTAGATGGTATTATGGCTATGACAACATGTCACAGTTAGATGGTATTATGGGTATGACAACATGTCACAGTTAGATGGTATTATGGCTATGACAACATGTCACAATTAGATGGTATTATAGCTATGACAACATGTGACAGTTAGATGGTATTATGGGTATGACAACATGTCACAGTTAGATGGTATTATGGGTATGACAACATGTGACAGTTAGATGGTATTATGGGTATGACAACATGTCACAGTTAGATGGTATTATAGCTATGACAACATGTGACAGTTAGATGGTGTTATGGGTATGACAACATGTCACAGTTAGATGGTATTATGGTTATGACAACATGTGACAGTTAGATGGTATTATGGGTATGACAACATGTCACAGTTAGATGGTATTATGGGTATGACAACATGTCACAGTTAGATGGACCCAGATTGTTTGTACTCTAATCACATTAGACCAATCAGCGCAAGTTTGGGTTTTACCCATTTGTACAGGTATGTGCCTTACAGATATATATACATGTACTTACTTTATAAACTTACAGTTAATAACTTTACCTGCTTATCTTACCTGCTAATGAGCATACATCTTACCTGGTTATATTTCTTTAGATGGTATTATGGGTATGACAACATGTCACAGTTAGATGGTATTATGGGTATGACAACATGTCACAGTTAGATGGTGTTATGGGTATGACAACATGTCACAGTTAGATGGTATTATGGCTATGACAACATGTGACAGATGGTATTATGGGTATGACAACATGTCACAGTTAGATGGTATTATGGCTATGACAACATGTCACAGTTAGATGGTGTTATGGCTATGACAACATGTGACAGATGGTATTATGGGTATGACAACATGTGACAGTTAGATGGTGTTATGGCTATGACAACATGTCACAGTTAGATAGTATTATGGGTATGACAACATGTGACAGTTAGATGGTATTATGGGTATGACAACATGTGACAGTTAGATGGTATTATGGGTATGACAACATGTCACAGTTAGATGGTGTTATGGCTATGACAACATGTCACAGTTAGATGGTGTTATGGCTATGACAACATGTCACAGTTAGATGGTGTTATGGCTATGACAACATGTCACAGTTAGATGGTGTTATGGCTATGACAACATGTCACAGTTAGATGGTATTATGGCTATGACAACATGTGACAGTTAGATGGTATTATGGGTATGACAACATGTGACAGTTAGATGGTATTATAGCTATGACAACATGTGACAGTTAGATGGTATTATGGCTATGACAACATGTCACAGTTAGATGGTATTATGGGTATGACAACATGTCACAGTTAGATGGTATTATGGCTATGACAACATGGGACAGTTAGATGGTATTATGGCTATGACAACATGTCACAGTTAGATGGTATTATGGCTATGACAACATGTCACAGTTAGATGGTATTATGGCTATGACAACATGTCACAGTTAGATGGTATTATGGGCATGACAACATGTCACAGTTAGATGGTATTATGGGTATGACAACATGTGACAGTTAGATGGTATTATGGCTATGACAACATGTCACAGTTAGATGGTATTATGGGTATGACAACATGTGACAGTTAGATGGTATTATGGGTATGACAACATGTGACAGTTAGATGGTATTATGGGTATGACAATATGTCACAGTTAGATGGTATTATGGGTATGACAACATGTCACAGTTAGATGGTATTATAGCTATGACAACATGGGACAGTTAGATGGTGTTATGGCTATGACAACATGTCACAGTTAGATGGTATTATGGCTATGACAACATGTCACAGTTAGATGGTATTATGGGTATGACAACATGTCACAGTTAGATGGTATTATGGCTATGACAACATGTCACAATTAGATGGTATTATAGCTATGACAACATGTGACAGTTAGATGGTATTATGGGTATGACAACATGTCACAGTTAGATGGTATTATGGGTATGACAACATGTGACAGTTAGATGGTATTATGGGTATGACAACATGTCACAGTTAGATGGTATTATAGCTATGACAACATGTGACAGTTAGATGGTGTTATGGGTATGACAACATGTCACAGTTAGATGGTATTATGGTTATGACAACATGTGACAGTTAGATGGTATTATGGGTATGACAACATGTCACAGTTAGATGGTATTATGGGTATGACAACATGTCACAGTTAGATGGACCCAGATTGTTTGTACTCTAATCACATTAGACCAATCAGCGCAAGTTTGGGTTTTACCCATTTGTACAGGTATGTGCCTTACAGATATATATACATGTACTTACTTTATAAACTTACAGTTAATAACTTTACCTGCTTATCTTACCTGCTAATGAGCATACATCTTACCTGGTTATATTTCTTTGGACTGGTGCGATTGCTAGGTGGCTGGTCATAGTATGCTTGTGGCTGAGGAGACACCCCTGCTGGTGACGAAGGCATGTACCCTATATGTTTACCTTGCCTCATATACCTGTAAATACACAATGATGATGTCACAGTTAATAAGAAAATAAACCACACACATTTTCTTATTCCACTTAAGAAATTTTGACTTAACATAATCTTCTATAATCAAGCCCTTCAACTCCTCAAAATCCTACATCTAAAAGGTGAGCAAACATCATGTTCTTTTCACACAATCATCATTCACATTATACATGCATGCAATCAATTTCACCTGTGAAATATCACACTATATCGGATATCATAAAGTATATACACTGTATATCAAATTTGATTTCACCGGTGAAATATCACACTATATCTGACATCATAAAGTACATAGATTGTATATAAAATTCGATTCTTGTGCAACACTAACCAAAATTATGTATGGAACAATGCCAGTATTTAAGACAGTATGAATTCTCATAAAATGAGAAACAGGTCTTGTCCATTATAGGCCTGAATGTGCTGTGGGTGTTATAAAATAACACCTGCAATATTAAAGGTAACTGAAGAAATGTTGTATGATAATGGACCACCTGTACCCTACAGATACATACTATCATTGATCACGTCTCATAGATGACGCTCATCAATACAGATTTCAGATCCGTTATTGGTGAAATAAATTACAGGTAAAATTTAATAACCAGATATTTGCATTCTGTATCTAACATTTCCCAAGGTTAATGAGCAAAGGGTGGGACAAGTATAAATAACAGCTGCACACTGTACGCCAAGCATCAGTTAACTCCACCTATTAACTTTTTAACATCCTCTAAAACACTATCAGCCAAGGAGAATTAAAACAGCCAAGGAGAATTAAAACATCTCCACATAAAGGATGCATTGATACATTGAATATCATGTCAATAAAACTTTGGGGAAGATTGCGGGAACATTAAAGATATTGATACCTGGAGCATCTCAGTGATAAGGCGGATAAAAGGCTGTTAACAACAGGTAAATGCTTCAGTGACTGATTTGCTGGCGTGTATTAATCGTTTCCGCTAGTTATGGCCTTCTTCCTACTTATACAGCACTTAGTTACAAAAGGTGATGTTGACTCAGACGATGAGTATTTGGACAGGTAGTCCAGATTACAGGTAAGCCTTCATTACAGGTAAATCTCAATCACCTGTATGGTTCACAAGAGTCTTATTGTTTAATTCTGTCGGACAGGTAACCGAGTGATATCAGGGATTTCAGGGTAATAAATCATATTTATATAAACAATTCATGTTTGAAAATTAAATTGTCGATGACAGAAAGAAAACAAAGCATGGGAATTCTGTGGTTTACAACTGACTAACCCAATCACAAACTAAACAATGGCGCCTACTAAGAGAGGCTGAAGAATTCTGATGCAGAGCAGACAACGTAAAATCAGCAAAAAATGCCTCATGTCGTTAGCATTGTCTGAAAAAGCAGCAACCTCATAAATATGGTTATGGGCTCTTTACTGACTGCACTTTGATGACAACAAGGTGAATTTAGTAGCCGTTTTATCATAACGCTATACAATGTGCAAATCTGGGACCGACTGGAAATCGTTACGATGCTGTTTGTGATCGCTGTTAATAAAATCAGTAGATAGAATGTCTGATAAGATCTGTATGATTATTGTCACACACAATCTAATTGTCTTCTACAGATGGTGATTGCCGTTGCATGCCCTAGTCCTTCTGGCTTACGTATGCCAGTCACATTCATGCCAAGTTTTCCCTCGATAATGATTCCCCCAAACTTTTATATATACTTCCAAACTTATTTAGACTGTTGCCAAGTATGGACAATATTGTCAGCTCTTTATAAACACATTTCATCCTATTGTTGTTTTTAATACAAACATTAAAACAATCAATTTCATCTTTTAACAGATTTTACAAAGATATTACATGACTATTTTACAAAAGTGTTCCGAGGCCTACCCTCCTCTGTCTAGTTATACTTCGGTCTGATGCTTTTGACTTCTAGGCCACAAGGGGCATCAGAAGTATATGGACAAAAGAACAAGAGAGAGAAAAAAGAAGAAAGAATGGAACCTTTAAAATTATATAGGAATATTTTTAGTAAAAAATTTATACCAATGAATCGTAAAATATTTAGTATAGCCATTTATTTCTAATTACAGTACTGTATTGATACATATATATACAATGTACCTTTTTGTAGAAATGGTTGACACTATCTTTTGGTACGAGCCGACACAATTAAATGTCGTAATAGTCATGTGGTACCTGTACGAAGTAAACTGTCAGATCTTTGAACAAGATATGAACTTGTGGAATTATTTAAACTGGCAGCTCTTTGACAATGACAATGGCTGGTTTGTTACTATCTCGACACAAACTGTCAACAGGAAGTATACCTCTACCATCTGACACGACGACTGACGTCCCGCTTTATCTAAATCTGCTCATTTTGGAATCTGATTAAAATCAATTTTATACAAAATTAAATATCCCTGCTAAATATAGCATGTAAAAGTTCAGTGTGTGCAATGAGAACTCAACTTTGTTGCAATATAATGTGTTACCAAAGATATCTTAAGATGCAACAAAATTTGTCTTAACATGCATGGTCACAAGGAAATCTGGAGTCAATCATGATCTGAACTATAAGTCCAAAGTGACCAGTGTCCAAAGTGACCATCTGTCCAAAGTGACCAGTGTCCAAGTGATCACCTGTCCAAAGTGACCATCTGTCCAAAGTGACCAGTGTCCAAGTGATCACCTGTCCAAAGTGACCATCTGTCCAAAGTGACCAGTGTCCAAGTGATCACCTGTCCAAAGTGACCAGTGTCCAAGTGATCACCTGTCCAAAGTGACCAGTGTCCAAGTGATCAACTGTCCAATGTGACCACTGTTCAAGTGACCATCTGTCCAAAGTGACCATCTATCCAAAGTTACCACTTGTCCAAAGTGATCCAATCATCACCTGTGATTATTTAATGTACAAAATTCATGTTCAAAGTTGTCTATCCTAGCTGTCTTTGAAAAAATCATTAAAACATTCTAGAATAAATTAATTTCCACATAACTGTTTTGATTGCCATCGTAACTGAATAAAAATATAAACGAATATACATAATACTATTCTAACAATGACATGCATTTCTTAGTACTTGTATGACCCAAGTTCGATCTGTGTGACTTCAAGTTCTACTGAATTCAAAATTCTGGTATTATTAACTGGCCAAAAAAGCACATCCATCAGAAACTGCTTATTCATTCATAGAACGAAAATCTACAGCAAATATTGTGATTTCCTCAAATGCCATATATTCTCACAGCCAGTCGGACCAACATATACAATAAAATACACATCCCTCGGAGATTCACGAAAACCTAAAATGTCAAAAGCATAAGTTTTTAATCTTTGATATGACACAATAATGCTTTTAAACGTTGTTCTTCCTTTTTTTATCTCCTTTTGTTAACAAAGTATTGACACACAAAATCTGTTTCTCTTAAAAACCTATACAAGACCTGAATTTCAAGGTCATGTTGTATCTGCGACACGTTATTGATGTACGGACAACAAATAACTAAGCACTTTTTGGGGTTTCTGAATCAATTGTGACTAAACATGCTAATTTTTCCTAAAGGTAATTTGGAAATCTCACCTGAGGCCCATGAACTACAGGTGCAAAACTCTATTTACCTGTGAGAGTTTACATGCTGGCACCAGGTATACACTAGCAGTGTTAAACAGTCTGGCTTTTTAAACAGGTTTAAATTTTATACTGGATAAAAACCTCAACAAAACACCGAATCGGAAATTCAATTTTCTCTCAATTTGGTTTTTTTTTAACAGAGCCAAGTATGTACCATAAAATGTCTGTTAAGAAAGCAAATAAATTTATCTGGCAAAGTCCTTAGCAATAAATGCCAAGAGTTGTATAAGTCTCCCCATGATAGAGACACCTTTTTAACTGAGCATTATTTCCTTCGGCATGACTACTCTAGTGAAAGAAAAGTTAACGGAAAATCCCACACTTTAAAAAGTATGGACTCGAAGTATCAACAGCTTCTTACAAAGACAGAAAATGTCAAAAAAGTCTGGGGCAACATTTAAGTTCAATAATAAAACAGCAAACAAAAACTTTAGATTTGACAAATAAAACACCTGGAGACAGTGAACATGGTTTGTACGTACAACCCTGCAGTGTCAGACAATTTGGATGAAATACATAACTGTCATTATCTTATGAATTTGAATGTGCTGGCTGGAACATTTAGTAAAATTGGACATGAACCAATTGATGAACCTATTTCTGTTACCGTTAGTTTGCCCAGCTAATTTTAAACTTTGGCTTTTAACCAGGGGATGCAAATCTCTTTTTTTCTTCAAATTTATTTCATATTAATCATAGCATGTCATCTTCATGGATGGATGGAGTATTTTCCACCAACAGGAACACTGAGAAAACCTGTTTTCCCATAAAATTGGCAGAAACTGAGCGATACCCTAATCCTAGATAAACCACTGGGCACATTTCTATCAAAGAGGAGAAAGTAATCGTAAAATAATCTGGATAAAACGTAAAATAAAAAGATTTATATACAATTTCCAGTCAAGTCTATCTAAAAATCTCAACTCTTCCCCAAACAGACTTAATTATCCTGTACCTAAGTGATCAGCATTCATCTACCTTATCTCTAGGTCACTGGGTGCATCCTCAGGCTCAAACTTTTACTTTAAATCGGAATAAGTCAAGAGATATATCGATGATGGGATACTGGGAAGGCTATTAAATCCCTTTGGTTTAATGTTACCATAGAAACTCTCCCCAGGTGGATACAAACATTTAGTGATGGTAACCATCACAGAGCCAGGTCTATCTGTTAAGATTCACGTATTTAAGAAGAGTTCACTGATGGAGAAACCCTAGTATCAGTAATATAACTACAATCATACACCTTGTGGTCCATATAGGGCTACAGATCTATAGAATCTTACACTAAATCAAGCATTCAATAATTACCCTTTACACGCAGGGTCTAAAATCTGTTGGGGGTTCTCTCCCCTTGTCTGAAGATGTTGATGATGCTGATAATGAGGATGACAATGCTATTGAAGGATCTCTAAGTTGTGTGAGGGAGAAAATGATAAAATTCAAAGGCTGACTTATATCTCCAAGTCTGATTTGTCAACAATATCTTGCTGTCAAATCAAAGAAAACACAAACATTTAGAATACCTGTGTAAATTAGCCTAGCCTGTTGTGAAATTCATTACCAGGTGTCACATTTCTTAGACATAACACTTTAAAGCTAATCCTATTTTCAACAAGTGAAAAAAAAAATTGTAGAACAGAAATTGTCCATGTATACAAGTCATCAGAGAAAAAAATTTCATATAATTTTTTTAAACAAAAAAGTAATTATTTTGTAAAGTACACTAATCATATATTGTTATTACTGACTGTTAAAACTGGTGTCCGATTCTTGAGAACTGTCGTTATCTCACCTGCTCGATTCTTACAGTCACACATTCTGCCTTCTGCCATATACAATAGAAAGGCGATTATTATCAACGGTAACAATACCTTACCAGCCTACCTTTATGAATTGGTCTGGTCTGCACTAACGAGTGTATAATCCCATCGTTTGCACCTCGTATACCTGGTCAATACACTAAGGAGTTGATGCACTCGTATACCTGTCTAATACACCTGTATAGGTATATACACTTATCTCAACGTCTATTTATGATATACCTGAACAACACAAGCCGTTAGCTTTAATACCTGTTGAGGGTCTGGCTATGACAGCCTACCGTAACCCACTAACCCACGTGTGCCATGAAATAGCACTATCCTCTGTCCTTCACAAACATCCGTTAATTCATTTCCAACAGTCAATAAATATTTTATCCGATTTGATTTTCGTCACTACATTAATTTAAACAAAATACCCGAGGGCTTTATAAATTGTTCATTTCCATCTACATTGCTATATATACTGTGGTCTGACATTACATTGATGACCAACACACCTAATTTTCTTACCTCGACCTGTCATCATTCACAAATGATTTGATGGTCATTTAAAGACCTCATTAATATCATCTACCTGTATACATCCCTTTTCAGGTAACTCCTCCGTTTTATATCAACAGGTTTTTGCCCCAGAGGTTTTTGATGCCTATCGTCAACCGAATATTTATTTTCTTTACCCCTAATATACCTATCTTATAAACTAGACCATCAGTCCATTCACATTTTCAAGATGAAGAATTCCATTCATGCTATGGATAATTATAATGTTCAGGTTGAAATAAAATTTTTATCTATTTACCTTAGATAGCACACTATAAGATTTCTTTTGACTTTTGAATTACAGTGGTTATAAATTGTGTATTTATATAAGTTTATGATCAGGAAGGTGAATTTTGTGATGTCGTCAGACCAAACTATCGGTATACATCCACAAACATTATAAACATTTAAACAAGAGATTTGGAATAATTCAGATGACAAGAGTCTCCAAACCCGGATAAAACAACACCCATCATTTAGCATAAAATGTCAATTTCACTTGAACTGCCCACGATTTAAAATAAATCTTCCCATCAGGCCATATACCATGTTTAAATAGTTAGTCATAGTAAACAACACTCAATCAAACTGCTCTCAAATATATTCATTTAACTGTCAAAATAATCTTTTAAAAGTTTATTGTAGTTTTCAAAATATTTAAGAAATAAAAGATGATGCAAATGTTATGCTCTTTGCATTCCTGTCGAACACATCAAGAACAGATTAAAAATTAACTCACATGAAAATAGTCTTATTTCAAATTTGTTCCCAAAGTTGTAATTATCAAGTTAAAGTTGGCACACCAGGTGTTTTGAATTGGATTAACAAATATTTAGCTAGCTTGCTTGGATAAGTTTTAACTTGGCCTTAGTCCTATCTGCCATTCCATCTGTGATCGCGGTCATTGAATTTTACCATTCAATAACAGATAAAGACAATTCTGTGACATAACACACCCACTATGTCCAGATCCAGTATGTTTGGTTTTAACGCCATCCAAATTACACCTCATATCGCTCGTGTTTACTGAGCACGGCAGGTTAGGCAGTTTGTGACGATGTTTACCTGGACAACTTAGATATTTGACACCTAAGTATAACAGGTACGACATGGAGAATAAGCATGTGACTGACACAAAATACAACAAACCATTTCAGCAAAAACAAAACCAGTATACACTCATTGACATATATATAACATAGTTCTCAAGGATAGAGCCCTGAAACAACAGGATTTAAACCTCAGCTTTTAAAATTCATTTTTAGAAAATCTTGGATCAGGGTTAAAAAAAGATTTCAACACAAACAAAAACAGAAAATTCCTTCTGAAAATATTATTTTGAAAATGTTATCACTCAGATCTCATACTTAACAACATTTTGAATTTTGCCTCAAAATATAAATTACATTGAAAATACTTTAAAGCTAAAACAGTTAAAAAGCATGTATGTTTATATATACACTTACAGACTCCTGAAGAGAGGATATGAAGTTTAACAACCCATATCAACACATATCATTTAGTAGGTATCTCAAGTAAATATGATTTTATTACTTCAGAAATACCACCTCTGGAGTATGGTATCATCATTTAATGCAAAGCTAAATTAAAACTCACCTCTTCCAACTAGATGAACCACATTAAATGATAAAACTGAGATTGGTGAATAAGTCTAGTCCAAGCATCTTCCCCTGTGATACGCCTACAATCCAAGTATTACACGGCGAGAACAATCCAGAGTAAATGTTGAATGAACAAATATCCAAGATCTCGGGGCATTCCTCCAAGGTTTCTGACAGCGTGGGACATCTTTTACATATTCTTAAACTACTTATTCAGGGTAACTTATAGGTATCGCTGTATTGACTGCACAGGTGTTCAATGATACACACCGGAAATCAGCAAAAAAATAAATATGCTACAACAAAATCCATTTTATACGACAATTCCCCAATTAAACTCCAATCCAGGCCTGAATTTCCTTTAAAAACATCAATTATTTTGATCTAGTGCACATACGAACAGATGTGAAGCGTTTATAGGGCGATTGACTTTGTATCAGTATGTGTGTACACTACAGTATATATATAGTCAGGCATTACCTGTATAAAGGGATTACATACCCACAGAACTACACCTGGTCTGATCACAAATATCAACACCGACAAACAGGGTTTTTTATAAACACCCAACCACATGATCTGGCCTCTAACTTCAATCATACAATTCAACATCAAACAATTTTAATCTCCTTTTGAATTAAAAAAAAATGTGTACCACTTAAACGTTACTTGTGATGATCTTTTATCAATAAAACATGGCCACTAGAATACACAGCCCACGTTGTGTTAACACCAAACACCATTGTTCATATCAATAAATTAATAGTTAATACGCGATTTCCGTTTTTCCAGCAAATTGATCAGGTTGTATTTTAGGGAGGCCCGATTATATGATTAGTGATCTTTGAACTTGTCCAAATGTGAGTAAACGATCTGAATAGACAAACACGCTCAGCTGACAGGTCGTCTAACTAACCCAAGACACCTGGTAGGTCTGATCTAAATAACATGATCAGTATGTAAGGTGTGGGGTATACACATAGGTAAAACTCCATCATATACAAAGGTAAAACTCCATCATACACATAGGTAAAACTCCATCATATACATAGGTAAAACTCCATCATATACAAAGGTAAAACTCCATCATATACATAGGTAAAACTCCATCATACACAAAGGTAAAACTCCATCATACACAAAGGTAAAACCCCATCATACACAAAGGTAAAACTCCATCATACACAAAGGTAAAACTCCATCATATACATAGGTAAAACTCCATCATACACATAGGTAAACTCCATCATATACATAGGTAAAACTCCATCATATACAAAGGTAAAACTCCATCATATACATAGGTAAAACTCCATCATACACAAAGGTAAAACTCCATCATACACAAAGGTAAAACCCCATCATACACAAAGGTAAAACTCCATCATACACAAAGGTTAAACTCCATCATACACATAGGTAACACTCTATCATACACAAAGGTAAAACTACATCATATACAAAGGTAACACTCCATCATATACGTAGGTAAAACTCCATCATACACAAGATAAAACTCCGTCATATACATAGGTAAAACTCCATCATACACAAAGGTAAAACTCCATCATATACGTAGGTAAAACTCCATCATACACAAAGATAAAACTCCGTCATATACATAGGTAAAACTCCATCATACACAAAGGTAAAACTCCATCATATACATAGGTAAAACTCCATCATACACAAAGGTAAAACTCCATCATATACATAGGTAAAACTCCATCATACACAAAGATAAAACTCCATCATATACGTAGGTAAAACTCCATCATACACAAAGGTAAAACTCCATCATACACAAAGGTAAAACCCCATCATATACAAAGGTAAAACTCCATCATACACAAAGGTAAAACTCCACCATATACATAGGTAAAACTCCACCATATACAAAGGTAAAACTCCACCATATACAAAGGTAAAACTCCACCATATACAAAGGTAAAACTCCATCATACACATAGGTAAAACTCCACCATATACAAAGGTAAAACTCCATCATACACAAAGGTAACACTCCATCATATACAAAGGTAAAACTCCATCATATACAAAGGTAAAACTCCATCATACACATAGGTAAAACTCCATCATATACATAGGTAAAACTCCATCATATACAAAGGTAAAACTCCATCATACACATAGGTAAAACTCCATCATACACATAGGTAAAACTCCATCATATACATAGGTAACACTCCCATCATATCAGAGGTGGGGATATATCATTTGTATGGGGCAAATGAGAGGAGGGAGGTATGGATGAGGCATTGTACTTTTGGGAAAGAAGGAAACATTTGAGTCACATTGAAATATATTATTCGCAAGTATAATTATTAGGAAAATTGATTTGAATTATATTTTTAGAAATGTTTTCCCTTCATTTTGGTATACAGTTTTACTACAAAAAGTTACTTTTGCTTAATTGAAAGGACAATGGATTCTATAAATTATAGCTAAATAATTCAGGGCTAATAATTGTCCCAGATTTAAAGAAATGAATTAGGAAAATTATTTATTCTAAGTATTTCATTTTTATTTGAATCCATTAACGTGTGTGGACTCCAAACCTGATCAATATTCTTATTGAAATATAGACAGCAGCTCCCATTGTACACGCTGACAACATATTGTTTAATCTTGAAAATTTCAAAAATATCTTAATTCTTCACAGCATGTAGATTACAGTAATCATTGACGAACCTTTCGTATCCATGATGTAATTATACACGTAGAAAATCAAATAAAAACAAAATTCAAGCAAATTACTAGAATCTATTTTTTTATTTGCTGTTTCTTCAATAATTGTCAAAGAATTCTAACTGTACACTTAGCAGAACGGAGAATAGCATGAAAGAAAATAAAGTCATTGTCAGCGCTTGAATTAAGCGAATGTTTGTTCTGATTTAATGTGTAAAGGTGCAAAGGGGAAATCTTACAAGTTGGTTTGTCGTGTCGACTTAGATAGCACTCCAACAGTATCATCCTGTCACGGAGAGACGGCCATTATGAATATCAACTGTCTAACAAATTACACAATAATACCCCGTGGTGTCCGATTCACCTTCTTTCACTAGTTCCGCTTTGATCCTCCGAGTAATTCTTTCCTTTGCAGATTTATGCTATAATAAATAATTCAAGAAAACAAGGTGTTTTTATTTCAGGAAACATTGGCAAAAAAAATGTTAAAGGTCTCAGAAATTGTTTCCCCTTCTTTAAAGTACATTGTTCATCTTAGATTGTTAAAAAAGTACTGGTGCTTTTTTTTTTCAAATGTTCGCTCATCAATTCAGTTGCACTACATAGTTTCCTCGTCGCTCAACAACTCAGGGAGGTAAGAATGTACGGAAATGGTGATAATCACCTTTTATCCTCGATATAGCTGAATAGAGGTATGCGATATGAGGATCAAAAGGCAACATAATACTGTACAAATATTAAACAATTGCTAAGTTGAGATCATTTGTCCTTGTGAGCTGGTGACTCGCGGACGTTCTACAGAATATTAGAATTCAATAGTAAATTTCTCTCCTACTTCTTTAGGCAGACAAGACAGAGAGTTCATGAAAGAGGTGATATATTTATACAGAATTATTATTTCTGAATTTCTAAAAGTTATAAGTTATAATAGAACATTTTATTGTATCATCTGCGGAATTTTAACCTGGGGAGTATTATAACAAAAAATAATACAAAGATTGGCGACAGGTGCCAATTTCAATTTCCGCTGTATTAGAAAGAAAATACATGGAATTAAACAGATTCAAGGTCATAATTTATGTACAGAGCAAACTTAACTAAAGAATAACTAGAAATTTAATCCAAAAAGACCTCATGTTCTAGTAATTATTTCAAAATGAAATAATTTTTATCGCACACAACTTAACAAAATTCCAGTCCAGATTTTGTCAGCTTACACTTAAACATACAGAATTGTAAATAACATGTCTGCCTTGGACATCATATCATAAACAGATAAATTTGTGTGGATGTACTGATCTGTCTGTCTGGGACATCATACCATAAACAGACAAATTTTTGTGGTTGAGGAACAGAAAAATTGAGCAGTTTTAAATAGAGATAAAGAACTTTTTACGTGAAAAGTTTTATTACGTCAAGCTAACAATACTTGAAACAATTTTGTCTCTGCAACATCATCCCAACTGTCATTTCATGTAGATTTAAAAAAGTTAGGGGAAAAAATTTAAATTATATTGAAGCCATCATGTTGTACAACAGCTTGGATAAAAACATTTCATTTGAACATTACATATAAAAAAAACCTTCTACATAAAACTTTTTTACAAAGAAAAGAAATACATTATGACTCTCCTAGAGCAATATAAGTGATTTAATTATTAAACATTCTTATCATCTTATCATTCACTTCAGTCTGTTATGAAATAACACCACTGTCATTAAATTTAAAAAAATGATATCCCAACTTTTCTTACTTACGTTCGATCTTCACGGTTTTCAGTAGCAAAATACATATTCCCTGCCGTTACAGGTAATAAACAATGTGTTTAAAATCACTGATGTTTTGTCAAATAAAGCTATGAAGCCTACATCTGAGATTCTGCTCGCATGAATATCACTATCCTAATCGTGTATGCTACACACAGTCGCCGGCAATTCACTTAATGAAACACAATGGACACATCCCGATCCCGATAATCAGATTCTTTACTGTTCTATCTTAAGTAGATACTGTCGTATAAAACATGTTTCAGACAACGTGGATTCTAAAGAGTCCTGTGTATGCGGGATCGTCCGCCTCAACGTTATCGCATAGATCTTTGATTTTGAAAAAAGGACAGCTCTGGTAATCGTCACTTACGAAACTATAAAACAAGTTTTGAGCAGCCATTGTAAAACACTTGACTAAAGAAAAGCTGATGCATCTTGTAGATATACCAATACAATCACTCCATCAGTGGCTGTAGACAATCGAATCACATTCCGATTGTCGAGCCACAAGATTTGAAAGAGTATAGGAAGAAGGTCATTAAGCTCCAAATCTCCCGTGACTGTAGATTGGCTACGTTTTCTGATATCCGAGACTAATTGTGTTGTTTTAACGGTATATGTGGTAAAAAACACCCCTCTGATGCGGTTAGGAAGTCAGCAAACCGAGTAATCACTCACAACCAACTGCTTACAACTTTGAAAATAATTTACTCAGAAAAACTTTGGAAATAAAAAGATGGTATTGTGTATATGAGTGGTTCTCTGACAGACTAATACTGTCAAACAACAACATGACAGACTAATACTGTCAAACAACAAAATGACAGTAACAAAAGCACTTCAAACTTACAAGAAATTTTATCTATAACGTTGTTGGCACTTGATCGTTTCCAAGCAGTGTGACAATTTCTAGTCTAACCTGAGGATAATGAAAGTCAGATGTATTTATTATAAGACAAATAATGCTAAAACAAAACAATTGCTTTTTTTTCATGGGAAAAAAAAAACAAAAAACAAAAAACAAAAGCTTTCATCATTTTTATTTTAGGTCACTTAACTTCGAACGCTGGATTGAAACTGTTCGATGACAGAATTACGCTGGATTGAAACTGTTAACTTACAGATGATCAAATCTGATTTCAAGACAAAATTCTAGCAAAACCTGTACATGTCTGTTGTTAGTGTAAAAGTTCTGAAGATTATACATTTCTTGTTTCGTGAGGCTGTGGTGGCCGTGGTGGCCGCGGTGGCCGCGGTGGCCGAGTGGTTAAGGTGTCCCGACACTTTATCACTAGCCCTCCACCTCTGAGTTTGAAACCTACGTGGGGCAGTTGCCAGGTACTGACCGTAGGCCGGTGGTGTACTGACCGTAGGCCGGTGGTGTACTGACCGTAGGCCGGTGGTTTTGGACCGTTCTATAGACTGTTCTAATGAGATATAACACTATTACCTCTCTAGATAGACCAATTACCTCTCTAGATAGACCAATTACCTCTCTAGATAGACCAATTACCTCTCTAGATAGACCATTACCTCTCTAGATAGACCAATTACCTCTCTAGATAGACCAATTACCTCTCTAGATAGACCAATTACCTCTCTAGATAGACCATTACCTCTCTAGATAGACCAATTACCTCTCTAGATAGACCAATTACCTCTCTAGATAGACCTCTCTAGATAGACCAATTACCTCTCTAGATAGACCAATTACCTCTCTAGATAGACCATTACCTCTCTAGATAGACCAATTACCTCTCTAGATAGACCAATTACCTCTCTAGATAGACCAATTACCTCTCTAGACAGACCAATTACCTCTCTAGATAGACCAATTACCTCTCTAGATAGACCAATTACCTCTCTAGATAGACAAATTACCTCTCTAGATAGACCAATTACCTCTCTAGATAGACCAATTACCTCTCTAGATAGACCAAATTACCTCTCTAGATAGACCAATTACCTCTCTAGATAGACAAATTACCTCTCTAGATAGACCATTACCTCTCTAGATAGACCAATTACCTCTCTAGATAGACCAATTACTCTCTAGATAGACCAATTACCTCTCTAGATAGACCAATTACCTCTCTAGATAGACCAATTACCTCTCTAGATAGACCAATTACCTCTCTAGATAGACCAATTACCTCTCTAGATAGACCAATTACCTCTCTAGATAGACCAATTACCTCTCTAGATAGACCAATTACCTCTCTAGATAGACCAATTACCTCTCTAGATAGACCAATTACCTCTCTAGATAGACCAATTACCTCTCTAGATAGACCAATTACCTCTCTAGGCTAGTACCCAATACCCTCTAGATAGACCAATTACCTCTCTAGATAGACCAATTACCTCTCTAGATAGACCAATTACCTCTCTAGATAGACCAATTACCTCTCTAGATAGACCAATTACCTCTCTAGATAGACCAATTACCTCTCTAGATAGACCAATTACCTCTCTAGATAGACCAATTACCTCTCTAGATAGACCAATTACCTCTCTAGATAGACCAATTACCTCTCTAGACAGACCAATTACCTCTCTAGATAGACCAATTACCTCTCTAGATAGACCAATTACCTCTCTAGATAGACCAATTACCTCTTAGATAGACCAATTACCTCTCTAGATAGACCAATTACCTCTCTAGATAGACCAATTACCTCTCTAGATAGACCAATTACCTCTCTAGATAGACCAATTACCTCTCTAGATAGACCAATTACCTCTCTAGATAGACCATTATCTCTCTAGATAGACCAATTACCTCTCTAGATAGACCAATTACCTCTCTAGATAGACCATTACCTCTCTAGATAGACCAATTACCTCTCTAGATAGACCAATTACCTCTCTAGATAGACCAATTACCTCTCTAGATAGACCAATTATCTCTCTAGATAGACCAATTATCACCGCTCTAGATAGACCAATTACCTCTCTAAGATAGACCAACTTAAACCTCTCTAGAATAGACCATTACCTCTCTATATAGACCAATTAACCTCTCTGAGAAGACAAATGACCTCTCTTAGAGAGACCAATTACCCTCTCTAGACATGACCAAGTACCCTCTCTTAGATAGACCAATTAAACCTCTCTAGATAGACGAAAACAATTACCTCTATAGACAGACCAATTACCTCTCTAGATAGACCCAATTACCATCTTATCTAGCAACCAATTACCCTCTCTAGATAGACTCAAATTACAACTCTCTAGATAGACCAATTCCATTCCTCTCTAGATAGACCAATTACCTCTCTAGATAGACCAATTACCTCTCTAGATAGACCAATTACCTCTCTAGATAGACCAATTACCTCTCTAG
The DNA here is from genome assembly GCF_902652985.1 of Pecten maximus. NCBI lineage: Eukaryota > Metazoa > Mollusca > Bivalvia > Pectinida > Pectinidae > Pecten > Pecten maximus. Next base: position 53,008,730 of record NC_047017.1, read on the forward strand.
ATAGACCAATTACCTCTCTAGATAGACCAATTACCTCTCTAGATAGACCAATTACCTCTCTAGATAGACCATTCTATAGGACTGTTCTAATGAGATTCCATCCAAACCTGTTGATAGAGATGAATTTAACATCTTTAAATCATTAAAATTGTGTTTTTGATGAACTACATGCCATACCAAAGTAGACAGTGGTAAAAAGTTGTTAATATTTGATTGTACTGTTTTTTCAATTCTGGGCATATTAAAGTTCTAATTCGGCTCTTTTCTCTCCTGTGGGACTGTGTAGAGGATTACACCATTCTAAGGCTGTCCAAGTGTCACTGACTCCTACAACATTGTCACCTGTCATCTCCAAAACAACCTTCACTAAACATCCATCATTTGGCAGAGCAGAAAATCTCCATACCAATAGTTATGTTAACAAATAGCACCATGCCTATGAATTATTTAGCAAGGTTTTTATATTTAAAGATCTCCCGATACAGGAATCAAGGCTTTAACAAGGAAATCTTATTCTTTGCTAAGGTTGATGATAATCGGAGACATTGTAAGCCTAACCAAAGAATTTTCAATGTTTTATCAACATCAAACTCCCAAACATTTTGTAAAAACTTTCCCACAATATATTATCATATCTTTATACATCCATAAAGCCACAGTAAGGTGGAGAATTTTACAGTTTAGGTGAATGTAATATCGCTATATACCATAACATCTACACGACAGAGAGAGATGCTGATGATAGCTTTTTTTCACAGTTCCCATACTGTGTTCTGAAAAAACCCCTTTTAAGTCACCATGATCAGCAAATTTATGAAGAACACTAAACCCCAAGACAGACTAGCCTTCACTCAAAACTGCTGGAAGAACAACGCTTTATCTTAGTAACTGTTTGTAGATAGTAAAATGTGTGAAAATTTGCTGTCAAGTTTTACATAATAAACCTATCATAAGTTATTGACTGTAAAGTGAGCTCAATTTCAAAGTGAGGAGTTGTCTTTTGTGGTTCGTTTCAAATTTCATCTTCAAATATGTGTTTATAACAGAACCTGTTGGATATCTTGCGTAATTCATAAATTTTGTACTGCTTGACTTGTAAGATAAGGTCCCCCTCGAATCCAGATAGCTCAGATAGCCTCAAAATTGTTTTAAAATGAACAGTACTTAACACAGAATTAAAGCTCGCCTTTTCACTTCCGCAAAGACTGGCTAATCTTTGGTGATCGGATGTCGCTTTTATCATCGTAGAATATATATACTTATTGACCTTAGTAATTACAAGAGATTTAATTGCTAATGAGAAATTAAAATGATGATAAAGACATTATCAGACCGAGTGTCATAGTCAAAATAAACAGTTATTTAACAGAATCAACTCTCCCTGTCATGTACTTCTATAGTAAATTGTGGTAAATATCATTAATAATCGATGTCATTATTACTTTGATATGGTGAAATTTTAATATACAAACATATTTTGTGCAATTTTTTAAGAGTCTAGCAGCTAGTACATTGTATATTGAAGAACTTGCACGAAGATATTGCTTAATAACAAAACAAAAAAACTGAAAATTATACCTGTGATATGACTTGAAAAGAGGCATCAAGTTTTATATAACAAGTTCCATGCTTGTTGATATACCTGGTGGTTCCGTTGTCACTACCCTAGTTCTGTGGTTGTTGATATACCTGGTGGTTCCGTTGTCACTACCCTAGTTCTGTGGTTGTTGATATACCCGGTGGTTCTGTTGTCACTACCCTAGTTCTGTGGTTGTTGATATACCTGGTGGTTCCGTTGTCACTACCCTAGTTCTGTGGTTGTTGATATACCTGGTGGTTCCGTTGTCACTACCCTAGTTCTGTGGTTGTTGATATACCTGGTGGTTCTGTTGTCACTACCCTAGTTCTGTGGTTGTTGATATACCTGGTGGTTCCGTTGTCACTACCCTAGTTCTGTGGTTGTTGATATACCTGGTGGTTCTGTTGTCACTACCCTAGTTCTGTGGTTGTTGATATACCTAGCGGTTCCGTTGTCACTACCCTAAGTTCTGTGGTTGTTGATATACCTGGTGGTTCTGTTATCACTACCCTAGTTTTCATTTTGATTTCACTAGGGTTTGACTTTGATTTGCATGTTGTCATTGAACTTTCCATGCAAATAAAACAAATCATTTTTTTTTAACTTTGTAAAATTTTTGCCAAATTTAAGTTTTCAAATATCAAAATTGAAGGACATCTGCTACATTATGACAAGCTACAACTATACTGGTATTTAGATAGATATCAGTATTATAAGCACTCACTGCCTCAGAAGTCTTTTTACCCTGTAAATTTCAAGGTCATTCAAGGTCACATATCTAAACTTGCTTCCATGCAGCATACATTTCATTTAAATTGTATTGAGTCTGTTATTTATTCAAGTTTTCTATACACAACTCAATAGATCAAAGATGACAAATTTACCAATGATTCCACACAAAATGATTGCACTCAGCTGCCCTTTAATGTAGACCTAAGCTCTTGCTTCTGAAGAAAAAAATTCCATCAATTCTCCCACACATGTTTTTAGCTTTGAGACGTTGACAGGTACTTGTGAAACTAGTTATTTCTCAACTTCAAACAATTTTGGCTCCGTGCTTGAGGTTTATGTACTATTTTACCATTCTCCAAGTGAAATGTGTGAGATTTATTGTTGTCTAAGTTATAATAGACCTTGTGTCAGAGCTGACTTGTCTTGTTTGTCAAATACACTCGACAGGATAAGTGTCGTCTGCACAGTGCTGCAATGTTAACACATCAATGTAAGACAAACATTTTGAGAGCTGCACACCAAATTATACACCGTTTTCATGCTGCTTTTCTCGTCCTGGTCAAACATTTGGTTAATTAGTATCCATTTTTTTCAGTGTTTCTTTAAGCAGAATCATTATACAAAGAACACATTGAACATCATATAAAAAACATGAATATATATTTGTATCCGTTAAAAATGAAATTACGACTTGAAGTGTTACTGACAATATAAGATGGTGCATAATGCTACCATGTCAATTAGGTATAATTCTATTTAAACACAATCGGAGATCTTCAAGTAGATGGTAGTATGTCGGCTATTTAATCAAGCCGACGTCACCAATACTTGAGAGTGTGGCGCTAGTGTACGTATATAGACAGATGTATCCTTGACAGTTAGCTCACAAATTCTATACAAAATTAACAATGTAAAATGAAAAGTGATACTTAATTACGTGTTCATAAAAAATGTTCATTGCAACTTAATCACTCATTAAAAATGTATAATGAACCAATCCGAAAGCGCAATTAGTCCGATAGTTTTGTTTATGTCAGTGAAGTCAAACAGCACTTTTTTTTTAAAAAGGGGACAAGGAAATATGACTGTTTCCTACAACCAAAGTACTTATAATTGTTAAAATACTGTCTGATTGGTAACCAATGGAAACAACCTAAAGGCATTTCATGCTGGTATCATACCTTTACCCATAAACCAACTTAGACTCTACCAAACCATGATCTGGAAGAATCTATTATTCAAAATAGGTATAAGAAGTATTATCATATTGGCCTCCCAACACTAAATGGATACAAGTGTGAATGTTATAAATCCCATTTGGATCATTCTAATCATATTGCTCCATATTTTTCTATTCGGGAGTAAAAAGGCCGTGATCAATTATTCAATACAAGTTTATACAGAAATGCTTCATAACGAGATCATAAAACTGGTGACATTTATTGTACAGAATTTAACCCAAGGTCATATTTCCCTTCCCTCATCACCTGAAATGTCACAGTACAGATGAACGTCACTGATAGTATTTTCTACCTCTGACACATTGTGCATTAGATTCTGTGATGTGAGCACTCAATGTCCCAAGTCACCAATAGTCTGCCACAGTGACATCACAAAAGGCTGACTAACCAAAAATTTTATTCAGGTCCAAAATAAAAATTCCTCCATGAATTCAAATTCTGAAAAGTATGAAAGATACATGAAATGGACCGATATGTAAACAACCTTTAATCAGAAACATCAATATTCTTAAATAAAAGAAACATTGATTCTTCATTCAGCTATTCTTGCTATATTCTAGAGTTAAATTTGGAAAACAATTTCTAACTCAAATTTCATTATCCACCAAATAACACACTAGACTTCCATGAAGCTTCCTGTAGCTTTTCCGGAAGGGATTCTACACACAGTGTAAATCTTAAGCACAAGAAACGTTTTAAATTTCTGACTAAAAAGAAGCTTTTCAGTAACCTTGACATTTCCGATTCTCCTCCTGATTCTAGTAAAAAACAGTTCTATCCTGAAATCAAAGTGATTATTTTAACATTCATTCACTAGAATATTTCATCAAAAAATATTCTGTCAGTCAGCAAAAATGATGCAGAAAGCCAGTGAAGTATTTAAGCATTAAATCATCCAATTGCATTTTATCATCTAAATCAGAAATTGTTGTTTGATATTATTATCCAGCATCCGAGCAAGGTCAAATGGCTTTGTTAGATTGAATTGTAAATGTCAAAGATCGAGAAAAAATCTACATATTTTATTCTATCAAAAGTCCCTGCACTGTCGGAAAAGTGAAATGTCGAAATCCCATTACGTGTGCTCAATATTGCTTCCTATTTAAAGGAAAGCATTAGGTCCTATTTTATTATACTATATATCAATTCTCTGGCTCTATTGTAATGACAAGTGCTTCAAAATACATCCTGACCAGAATGCCTAACTAGAATCTACGAAGGGTATGACATCATTCTTACGGAGTATATATTTTACAGTTGCGTGAGTAATACCATCACACGGTAACTAAAAGACTATAGAATATGTATGACTACAACACACTACACTTATTTGGGGCCAGGATTCATGCGGCTGAACAGCTGGGAAAAGCCATTTTGAGCAAACACAGAAGAAATTCTCAGTGATTCTCTTGGGACTCCCCAATGCAAGTGGTTATAAATATACATAGAAGGAAGTTGTTGAGAAGATGTGGTTTTGTATGTAGATTATAGGCAGTGGATCAAGTCTCTATAAGTCAGGCTATTGGTACAATTCCCTCAACTAAAAGTCTCTAAAACTGAAATGTAATTACCTGATCTATAGTCCACAAAAGATCTGTTATTTACTGTGAAAATCATCATTTTGGTGGTTAATCTTTTGGACGAAGACTTTACAATCAAATGATATAATGGTACATCGATCGATAATGAAGATTACATTCTACATAAAAAAAAATTTCCACTGACTTGAAATTAAACTTAATAAGAAGAGAAAAGGGAAAAAAACCTAATCCCCATTTTAAGTATGAAATATCTATAAATCTTATCCCCTTTAATTACCAGAAGCAGAAGAATCCTTTACCAGAGCTGTATTACAAATCCTTCCACTCTTATTTTATAAGAAGTAATTTCTATCAAATAAGGTTTGTTTAAAAATTAAAACACTCTTCTTGCTAAAAATCAATCTATCTTTAGAGTCTTTTAAAACCATTTGACACATTTTTACTGAAATAAGATCACACTGACATCAATATGTAAGTGTCTTAAATTCTTATACTGAAATTCTCTTCTCCATAACGAGTATTCTGTGATGTCTGAAATCCCTTCCATCAATGAAGTTTAAAAGCCTTCCTCAACAAGTGTGAATCTATCAAAGCACCCAACACTTAAAGATGCTAATGAGCAAATAGTTACCATGACACCAGCTTTAAACTTGATCATTTAAAACACCATTACAGATCAGTATCCAATTGCTGTAGCAGGATTGGAGTAATTCCTAGAATCAAACAGTGGATATATGACAAATTCTGAGGGAAAAAGGCACAAGTCAGCGACAAAACCTCCACAGTGCATTCATATCACCAAACATTATGTCTTGTGCCGTAGTTGGAAGGAACGACTTACACATGACATTGACGCATCTTGATCAGGTGCAAAAGACTTGAACCTAATGATCAACTGATCTGAATCCTTAATAGAAATATGAATTTTGAATGAGGCTATTTGAATGCTCTGATCTATCATATTGTTTCTCCCCGATGCTATGAGACACAGAATCGTTTTGCTAGATTTTTTTCCTCTACTCTCCAAATAAAACATGACCAACCAGTCATTATCGTCAGTAAAGTTTTCTGATACCTGACTTAACCAATCGTAATGAAGCGTTACACAATGACAGATGGAATGTAACTTACAAACACACAAGAATATGTGTCTTTTCCCATCAGAGAAATGGGTGGTTTTGAGGTAAGGTCCACGCCTTTTTGCTTACATTAAGAAAGTTCATTTATATCGTGATCTCTTAAAAGGAGTATAAATATTCAAAGTGTTATTGATTACAAAAAGTGCTGCTCTTTTACTGCTCAAGTAGCTTCTCCCATCATTATCGTGTCTTTTGTCAAAGTGAACAGCAATTAAAACGAGAAAAGCATGAAATTTCAGAGCTTCTACAGCAAGTCACTAGAAACACGATGCCACAAATACAGTTAGTGCTGTATGGTGTAACACGTTTTTTATGATATTGTTTTTATAACTCTGTTTTACAGCAGGTTCTGGTATGTTTGTAACATACTTGAAATGTAGGAAATTGTTTCTTTGTGGCCATGGCTAGAAACCTTTTTAATACTTAGATTTGCATGGACACAACAACAGTTATTTTACACCTACTTAGAGCTGAAATGGACGTCCTCCGCATGATACTGATTTAATGTCTTCATGCAAGATATCTGAAACTACTCTTCTGATTTGTAAATCTAACAAGTATGTTTTCTACAGACAGAAGCAGACTTTCTATAATCAGAAAAGGGATTTGGTAGACAGACGAGGGTTTCTATAATCAGAAAAGGGATTTGGTAGTCAGACGAGGGTTTCTATAATCAGAAAAGGGATTTGGTAGACAGACGAGGGTTTCTATAATCAGAAAAGGTATTTGGTAGACAGACGAGGGTTTCTATAATCAGAAAAGGGATTTGGTAGTCAGACGAGGGTTTCTATAATCAGAAAAGGGATTTGGTAGACAGACGAGGGTTTCTATAATCAGAAAAGGGATTTGGTAGACAGACGAGGGTTTTTGGTAGTCAGAATATATAGAGAGTTTCTGTCAATACCTATAGTTTCTGTCAATACCTATAGTTTCTGTCAATACCTATAGTTTCTGTCAATACCTATAGTTTCTGTCAATACCTATAGTTTCTGACAGGAAGCAAACAAGAACTCCCATTAACACTGAAATCTTCAAGCAAATTTTTATAAGTGAATGTTAGTAGATATATTGAAATGAAATTCAAAGCTACAATGTCATCTTTTCAGCTGAAAGACAAGCCAAAACTAGTTACCTTGCATGGGGGTTTCCTGGGGCAGGGCCACTTCGTTGCTGAGGATGGAAGTTTACAGCGCCCACAAGGGCGGGGTTGTTGGTTGCCACGGTACCATCGGACTGGGCATGTTGGAGGGTCTGTACCATAGCAATGGCTTCTCGCTTTAAACTTGACACAGTCGTACTACACACATCACATTGGGCACTTTTCAGAAATCTCTGAGAGTTTTCAGGCACTTGAAGTTTTTCGGCAATTCTTTCAAAATCCTTAGCAGTCTGAAAAATGCAAAAAAAAATATATTGGCTCTATGACACTACCAATAGAACACAACATATTTGGCAAATATTTCTAAATGACTTAAGCAAAACATATTCCGTTAGTTGATATTTTTCTGGTTTTTGATTCCAATGAAATATACATAACAGATATAGGTGATATTGTATGTCGCCATCTCACTCAGCTCAGCAAGTTTTAACATCAAAAACAGAAGTCGATCAACATATTTGAAAAGGTCAATTATCGGTCAAAGTGCATAAAAATATATAGAAACTGGAAGGGAGTGAGATGTGTCATTCAGATAACAATTAATTATGTAGATTAGCTAATTAGGCCATTCCAGCCATTTAAACATTCATAATAGCAATCCAGATATTGGTAATTTTATGATAAACAACATGGTATGCTACAAAAACAACTCAAAAATGCAGGAAAATCATGTAAAATCTAACCATATAATATTTCAAGTGAATCACGAGCCTATTCTATTTTAACAGCATACTTCACAATTTCAAGAAATCATAACCTATCAGTCAACTCAGGATAATTCTCTCGTCAGTGACTGCCAAATTACAACATTACGGAGGACAAAAATACATGTACAACATTTTATAGAAAATTTATCATTTTATATAGCTCCAATATCATGCTCCCTGCGGAGAATCGCAATGCAGTTTGAAATGTCAGTTGCCCTCGTTGATAAAACTCATGTCAGACATTACAGTTTCTGCAATCGACCTTTATATCAACAATTATATATTTGTAATTTAACAGAAAATTTCTGCGAATAGTTCTGAAAATGATTCCATATCAATAAACACTGTTTATAGTGGAGCTGTGATAACCAAGTGTCGTGTAGCATTGTCAACTTTATCCAGAAATATCATCAATTCTTCTTTTTCATTCAAACAAACTCCTGACTTTGATTTAAACATTGGTAACAACAACAACAAGAAAGAGAGAGCAGTTTTGCAGGATCAGCTGATTCCCGAATTATCCATTAGCTATCAGGTGAGCCATTAACCACAGAAAATCTATACTAATTGTTTTTTGTTCCCATTGATAGCAATGCCAAGTGTTCTGCTTAACAAATCACAACATTTTAACACTCAAAAGTAAAGTGGCCTATTTTTCCTGCCAACGGTGAAAGTAAAAGGGAGACTGTGGTTTGGTCATCTATATAAAGCTCTTTGTTTTTAGCATGCATAAGATAACCTTTTTGTTTCAAGTGACCTAGGAAAAATCCTGATATGATATTTTGTAAATCCAATCTTTCTGTAATCATAGACACCATCCTTGTAAGAACAAGTGATATCTCCGAATGAGCACCACTCTTCAGTAACGCTCACCTTGGATGCTCAAATTTTGATGTTAAAAAATTATTTTTCCTCATTTGAATAATTCAATTTACCAATTAATTCCGCTTGAAAACCTATCAGTAAGTCAAATCTTCATAACAACACAACTATAGACAAATAAAACTCCAACGAAACTGATCTGAGTTTAGCATGTCAAGGAGGAAAGAAAGATGGCTGTCAGACGCTTGACGCCATGACAACGCCAGCACTGGGCTAAAAGCAACCATCATGCAGGCGTTATAATCCCACTTCGGTTGTTGATGGTTTCTACTGAATTGAATTATATATACAATTTGTCACAATTTCACTTCATCATTCCCTCATGAAATTGATGCTTTTCCCTGGGAAACATATGTAGATTTCTCATTCGTAAATGAGTCCTCTATTATAGATACCCTCGTCATGTGATCAATCATACTTTATTTATATAAAACAACATGAAACTCCTACAGGAACTGTTTATCACTAAAAACTTATATCCTGTCTCTGTTAATGTGTAATAAAACAACATACACAGTGGAGATTTTAGAAGTTACAGCTCTAACTTTATACCAGCCAACATTGAAGAATTAAAACCAAGAGATCAGTTTCTGTAGTATTTTAAACATTTTAAAACTTTAATACTATTTACATTTGTACATTTGTACATTTGACACTGTTGATTGACTTGCCTGTATGTGATTCTGTGTAAATCAGAAGTGAGAAATAAGGGGATGTAACTCTCTGGCAAAGAAACACCCAATTATAAGTATTTTTGAAAGTTATATAAATTAATCCTTGAAAAAGTGAAGGAGAGTTTTCTGTAATGTTAATGTTGACTAGGTAAATCAAATACTAAGTTCAAGTCATTTTATGTCCTCAATATCTGATCTGAGCCAATGAACATGACAAGGTGTACTGTAAAGACAGAGAAAACAACAAGACATACTGTAAAGACAGCGAAAACAACAAAACATACTGTAAAGAGAGAGAAAACGACAAGGCATACTGTAAAGACAGAAAAAACGACAAGGCATACTGTAAAGACAGAGAAAATGACAAGACATACTGTAAAGACAGAGAAAACGACAAGACATACTGTAAAGACAGAGAAAACAACAAGACATTCTGTAAAGACAGCGAAAACAACAAGACGTACTGTAAAGAGAGAGAAAACGACAAGGCATACTGTAAAGACAGCGAAAACAACAAGGCATACTCTAAAGACAGAGAAAACAACAAGACATACTGTAAAGACAGCGAAAACGACAAGGCATACTGTAAAGACAGCGAAAACAACTAGACGTACTGTAAAGACAGAGAAAACAACAATACATACTGTAAAGACAGAGAAAACAACAAGACATACTGTAAAGACAGCGAAAACGACAAGGCATACTGTAAAGACAGCAAAAACAACTAGACGTACTGTAAAGACAGAGAAAACAACAAGACATACTGTAAAGACAGTGAAAACGACAAGGCATACTCTAAAGACAGAGAAAACAACAAGACATACTGTAAAGACAGCGAAAACGACAAGGCATACTGTAAAGACAGAGAAAACGACAAGACATACTGTAAAGACAGCAAAAACGACAAGACATACTGTAAAGACAGAGAAAACGACAAGACATACTGTAAAGACAAGGAAAACAACTAGACGTACTGTAAAGACAGAGAAAACGACAAGACATACTGTAAAGACAGAGAAAACGACAAGACATACTGTAAAGACAGCAAAAACAACTAGACGTACTGTAAAGACAGAGAAAACGACAAGACATACTGTAAAGACAGAGAAAACGACAAGACATACTGTAAAGACAGCAAAAACAACTAGACGTACTGTAAAGACAGAGAAAACGACAAGACATACTGTAAAGACAGAGAAAACGACAAGACATAATGTAAAGACAGCGAAAAAAGACAAGACATACTGTAACAGCAAACATAGGTTATTAATGTGTCCATGTCATTAAGAGTAATATGTTATGAAATCCCATGCATTTTTAAAGATGAGAGTCATGTGCTAACTGACATATATGTACAACCTGCTATGCAGGACATCAATCAAAACTTGAATCAAAGCTGTCTCTGTTTTTTTGGCAATGCACCTGCATGATTTTGTAAAGGTACATAAATCTTTTTCATTAAAGGCAACAATGAAATTCTGAATATTAAACTAAACAATATTTCTATTTTTTTTTTTTTTTTGTAATTGGACATAATATGTTTGACATTTTGTCAAGTGATAGAGAGCTGTAACACCAGGATACCATATTTGTTTATTAACCCTAAATATCACATGATTCTTTTATTCTTCTTATGGTTACTATACCAATATTAGGATAACCTTTGTGAGATGTTACATAAGCCAGCTGTAGGACACAGTGATATATCTACCTATCTCACACCTGGTGGTCAGTAACCTACACATACCTACTTAATAATCCTACGGTCAAATAGGATGAGAAATCATCTCTACCTATCTCACACCTGGTGGTCAGTACTACCTACATATACCTACTTAATAATCCTACCGTCAAATAGGATGAGAAATCAAAATAAAGGCTGAAGTCTGAATCTTGGAAAATATGCCAAGGTCTTGGGAAGTCCCAAACCAGATATACTTGTATGGAGTTTGGTGACAAGGTTTTATACAGAATCATCAGATTTTACTGTTAATGAACCATGCTCAGTGATAAGTGGAAACAAACTTCAGTTTTGGAATCTGAAAATAATTCAGCTGGGAGATGTTGACTAATGCCTCAGCCAGTTTATAGCCAATACCACAGCCTATCATAGTTAATACATCAGCCAGTTACAGCCAAAGCCTCAGCCAGTTACAGCCAATGTCTAAGAGTTACAGCCAATGCTTAAGAGTTACAGCCAATGTCTCAGAGTTACAGTCAATGCCTCAGAGTTACAGTCAATGCCTCAGAGTTACAGTCAATGCCTCAGAGTTTCAGCCAATGCCTCAGAGTTACAGCCAATGCCTAAGAGTTACAGTCAATGCCTCAGAGTTACAGCCAATGCCTCAGAGTTACAGCCAATGCCTCAGAGTTACAGTCAATGCCTAAGAGTTACAGTCAATTCCTCAGAGTTACCGCCAATGCCTCAGAGTTACAGTCAATGCCTAAGAGTTACAGCCAATGCCTCAGAGTTACAGTCAATGCCTAAGAGTTACAGCCAGTGCCTAAGAGTTACAGTCAATGCCTCAGAGTTACAGCCAATGCCTCAGAGTTACAGTCAATGCCTCAGAGTTACAGCCAATGCCTAAGAGTTACAGCCAATACTTAAGAGTTACAGTCAATGCCTAAGAGTTACAGTCAATGCCTCAGAGTTACAGTCAATGCCTAAGAGTTACAGCCAGTGCCTAAGAGTTACAGTCAATGCCTCAGAGTTACAGCCAATGTCTAAGAGTTACAGTCAATGCCTAAGAGTTACAGCCAGTACCTAAGAGTTACAGTCAATGCCTAAGAGTTACAGCCAATGCCTCAGAGTTACAGTCAATGCCTAAGAGTTACAGCCAATGCCTAAGAGTTACAGTCAATGCCTCAGAGTTACAGCCAATGCCTAAGAGTTACAGTCAATGCCTAAGAGTTACAGCCAATGCCTAAGAGTTACAGCCAATGCCTCAGAGTTACAGCCAATGACTCAGAGTTACAGTCAATGCCTAAGAGTTACAGTCAATGCCTAAGAGTTACAGTTAATGCCTAAGAGTTACAGTCAATGCCTAAGAGTTACAGCCAATGACTCAGAGTTACAGCCAATGCCTAAGAGTTACAGTCAATGCCTAAGAGTTACAGTCAATGCCTAAGAGTTACAGTCAATGCCTAAGAGTTACAGTCAATGCCTAAGAGTTACAGTCAATGCCTAAGAGTTACAGTTAATGCCTAAGAGTTACAGTCAATGCCTAAGAGTTACAGCCAATGCCTCAGAGTTACAGCCAGTGCCTAAGAGTTACAGTCAATGCCTAAGAGTTACAGTCAATGCCTAAGAGTTACAGCCAGTGCCTAGGAGTTACAGCCAATGCCTCAGAGTTACAGCCAATGACTCAGAGTTACAGTCAATGCCTAAGAGTTACAGTCAATGCCTAAGAGTTACAGCCAATGACTCAGAGTTACAGCCAATGCCTCAGAGTTACAGTCAATGCCTCAGAGTTACAGCCAATGCCTAAGAGTTACAGTCAATGCCTCAGAGTTACAGCCAGTGCCTAGGAGTTACAGCCAATGCCTCAGAGTTACAGCCAATGACTCAGAGTTACAGTCAATGCCTAAGAGTTACAGTTAATGTCTCAGAGTTACAGTTAATGTCTCAGAGTTACAGTTAATGTCTCAGAGTTACAGCCAATGCCTAAGAGTTACAGCCAATGCCTCAGAGTTACAGCCAATGCCTCAGAGTTACAGTCAATGCCTCAGAGTTACAGTCAATGCCTCAGAGTTACAGTCAATGCCTAAGAGTTACAGTCAATGACTCAGAGTTACAGCCAATGACTCAGAGTTACAGCCAATGACTCAGAGTTACAGTCAATGTCTAAGAGTTACAGCCAATGCCTAAGAGTTACAGCCAATACTTAAGAGTTACAGCCAATGCCACAGCCAGTTACAGCCAATACCAAATACATGGATTAGTCAATTAGATACAGAATACAACCGTATCATCATCTTTGGGGACGGAGGAAAGGGGGGGGGGGGGGGGGGGCAAAATATTGCAGACTCATCAGTTAAGATAAGAAAATGATAGTTTATTGAGAAAAGTTGTTAGTTATCAACACCTCAGAAACTTTCCAATAAGTTTTTATCTAATCATCTGCCCTCTTGCATGCCCTAACTGGTTGCCATGGTAAAATCAAATCAGAGGCTGCAGTACTTATCTAATCCAATGTGGGGTCCTATTCATGTTTTTATCTTGGGGTTATACTGTTCAACAAAGAAACCTCAAATTGACCCTGATCTGATAGCATTTGTGTTAAAGAGCATCTCCTAATTAACACCTATTAGACAGTGGTCTCACTTCATTTGAGTAATTAAAGGAGAATAGGTTTTGCATATACTTGACCTCTTCATGGCCAGGTTTATTTTCTCAAATAAGACAGGTGTTTCCTATAATTCTCCATGATAATGATACTCTGGAGTGTACTGTAACACTAAAAGTACTTTGTGTCTAGACAAGCAGGAATTGGCCAATAGTATGACTAACCAAAGACAGCAATATACTGTCCCATTCAGAGTTCGAATGATAAATCTTGTTAAAACATCTAAACATATAAATCCTTTGATATCATCCTAACGTTAGCCTGTAGAGCAGACGTACATTACTGATCCACTCTCATTGACATTGCGTGATCAAATTCTACACGCTTGGATCGATTTAAATAATTCTGTCACAGTTTGTACATGTATTGTTGTCCTTGTAATTCTAAACTCTGGTTAGAATAACTCATTTATCAAAAACATTTCTACACTTACAAAAAAAACTGTCAATAAGAATTTAACGGAAAAGTTAATTATCTATTGAAAATATCACAAAAGGGGTTGTCTTCCTATAGAACTGTGAGCAGAGCTGGGAACATGATGTTGTAGAGAGCCCACGCCAACTTTGACATGTAATTGAATTACTATTTCCTACATAAACACCCATCAGGCATTAATTGGTTTTACATAAAAATTCCAAAATTTTATAATAACGTTCTTTATGCTCCAATTTTTCTCATTCATGATCACTTGCATCTCAATCACTTTTTCTCCAAACTTAATTTTAATGACATAAACACGAGTTAATAAAACACCAAAGAAATCTGTTCACTAGGAGAAATGTCAATTCAAATTTGATTATCTGTGCAGAAGATAATGATAAAGATAATTTCAAAAGTGATAATTTACCTACTACTATTAACTTACAGGCAATTTAAAATTATGTCAGAAGAAAGTCATCACATCCAAATCAAAGGTTACATTTCCGACATCAAAGGCAGTCAGGATAGACTATGATATACATACATTTAGGTTTATAAATATACCATAAAATCTTGTTCAATTTCAAAGCAATAAGTTCATTTATTACCTATAAATTTCTTTTGCACAAATTCAAACCTTGTTTTTATTGATTTTTCATTAATGACAATTCTGAATTTATACTAAAGCTTCTATCATAAATCAATACATGCCTGTTCCTTTGGAGAATTGTATACAATGACCTTTCTTCCCCCCCAGTTTTCCTAATTTAATATGTTGTTTCTTTGATAGAAGTTGATGTAATATAGAGGACAGTGATTCAATTGACTCGACACTTTGGAAGATCTCAGCCACTAGAACACATTCATTCGGTCGTTCTCAACAAAAATATTCTTGTCATGAATTATTTAATTTCTATGGAAAAACATTCAACAGATAATTAATTTTATCCAATTAGAAACATACATAAATTCAAACTTCAGAGAAGAAATTTTAAATTAAGCATTGTAAGCTTTATAACAAATTAGTTATCTTTACGCAGCAGGTTATAGTCATCAAGTCTGAATTCATATACTTTGATTAAACTGTGAAGGAACCTAACTTATCACTTAATTAATTGATATGAAAATGCTTTATTATTTTTGTAAATTTTGAGAAAGTTATTGAAAAAGTTCATGCCAGTTACCAACTCATAAAGCTGACATCATCAATACTTTTAACACTGAAAACCAAGTAACAATGACCAATGTTATACACTTAAGAAAAACTAACAAAAATTGGAACATTGTATTCCAAAAGTTTTGAATTCATCTTTAGATTATAAATCCCACAGGAAAAACACAACTGTTTTTCTTAACTTGGAGAATTTCACAATTGTGCAATAAGCAAAACAACTACTATCAAATTGAAATTTTTGCTTTGAAAAAGTAAGTTTATTTAATTTTTAAATACGGGGTAAAAAGTGTGAGAAAATGAGGACGGAGAAACCATTAGAAATGTGGAGAGGAATTTGACATGTACTTGTAGTTTGATCACTGTGCTATCCCACATACAGAGAACAATGGCCCTCACAGTGGCTGGAGTAGTAAACATTTGTACAACGGCTGTCCAACACAGTAGCAACTTCACTTTCAATCAAGATATAGGTAGATCAGTTTTCACAGCGATAGTGATTTCAAAGAGAATTATATTTGAGCACCTGTTACGTTGGTGTGTGCTGACTTTTACATAACCACAAAACTAACATGTACTTGGTATAGAAAAACAATTAATTCCTCAGAAATTAGGATTAAATATGTTTCTTCAAAAACAAAACTGCTAGGCCTAAGTTTGTAGGTGACAATGGAAAGGAATTTTGTTTACTTTTAACAGCTTTGATCCGAATGCTTAGGTGGCTCAATTTCTGTACCATCAGCTGCGAACTCTCCCATTTTTAGAAACAACAATAGTATGTTTGTTGGTGGTATACGACCTAAAGAGATCTGTGAAATGGCCAAAATATTGTTCAAATAGTATCTATTACTTATATTGTCTAGTAATTTACTTACATTTCACACCATATTGTTGAAGTTTTGAATCCATTCATTTATCGTTTGGACACTTTTCCAGTTTCAATATCATTAACCCAATATGTCAACAACACCAAAAACAACGAACAGATGATGATGAAAGCATTCGTTGATAATGTCATTCGAAGGTACACATTCCATTCAATAGAAACGGCAAAAGAATTCAGGCCATAGGAATTTTGACTGAAGGATTTTACTCCATTCAAAACCCAGGTGAAGCAAAACCTGTCTGTGGTTACAGCTAGTTAGTTAGAGATTTACCACCTACATGACTCAGCCCATTGCTAATCAAGTTTCCTCTTGCCGGCTGTAGTCAGTGTCGCCGGGTGTAATCAGCGTCGCCAGCTGTAGTCAGCGTAGCCAGCTGTAGTCAGTGTCGCCGGCTGTAGTCAGTGTCGCCGGGTGTAATCAGCGTCGCCAGGTGTAGTCAGTGTCGCCAGGTGTAGTCAGTGTCGCCGGCTGTAGTCTGTGTCCGTAGGTGTAGTCAGCGTCACCGGCTGTAGTCAGTGTCGCCGGGTGTAATCAGCGTTGCTGGCTGTAGTCAGTGTCGCCGGCTGTAGTCAGTGTCGCCGGCTGTAGTCAGTGTCCCCGGCTGTAGTCAGTGTCGCCGACTGTAGTCAGTGTCACCGGGTGTAGTCAGTGTCCCCGGCTGTAGTCAGCGTCGGTAGGTGTAGTCAGTGTCGCCGGCTGTAGTCAGTGTCGCTGGCTGTAGTCAGTGTCGCCGGCTGTAGTCTGCGTCGGTAGGTGTAGTCAGCGGCTGTAGTCAGTGTCGCCGGCTGTAGTCAGCATTGTCGGCTGTAGTCAGAATTGCGGGCTGTAGTCAGCGTCGCCGGCTGTAGTCAGCATTGTTGGCTGTAGTCAGCGTCGCCGGCTGTAGTCAGCGTTGCCGCGGCTGTCTATGTTACAACCTGTGTATGTCTACCCACTCTACCTAGTGGTTGGCTCATGACATATAAAATCAATGAACTCTTTAAATAAATTTCCAAATGAGATGGCCAGGAGTGTATGATTCTGTTTATCACAGAACTAAAACTAGTGAGAATAGTTAAAACTGTCCTAAAACTGTCCTATCAATCTCTAAGAAAACAAATATTGATGTCAACAGAACTTAGTTACGACATCACAGTTGTGTTACTACACAAGTGTTTCACAGGGTATTACATGGATCCACTTGTGATGTGATAAAAATACTTCTGTTTCAGAAAAATGCAATATTCTAAAAACACTCTTTTAACTCATTCAGCATCAAATTTCCATAAAGAGCAAAGCATACTTCTGGATTTATAATCAAAAATGACCAAATCTGTGTTACCATAGTAAACAAGACCCGATAGGCAAACCGATACTTCCCTTATCTCCCAATACCCTCGCCTAACCATTACATCATGCTCAAGGCAAACTTAGAAGCATAAAATGTCTTCACCTTTGAATTTAATTGGATATGTTGCATCTGTTTCCAGACCTAAATACATTAATTTGAATATCTCCAATGATAACATCCATGATTAATACTTTCGATTAGTTCTATAGTCTAATGAAGTATCTTTATATCATATTAGGGCGATCAAAGTTTTTTTAATATATTAATTTATCATGATACACGCTATGACTTCTAGATAACAATTTATCCCCTCATTACAACTCATTATAATGGAATTCTTTTCAAGATAATTCAATTTTGATCCTGAAATCGGCCAAGATTTATGTCAAGGTTGTTGACTAGGTGAACCAATATATATACGTGGACAGAATCGACATATCTATATCACACTGCCTGACGTCATGTACCAACATTTTCACCCTACGTAACATGATACAGATAAGTAATTATGTACTTATATCCTCGATATGCACTAACTCCCAGATTTATCTTTTACAATGAACAATCATAGATATATATAAGAATGTCTGGAAACCTTGTCAAGGTCACCCGTCTGTACCGGATCACTCTTAATTATCATGTCTTGTACTATAATACACCCAATAACCTGACATTCTATTCCACATAGCTAAATAAATAGTACCATATACAAAATATATTTACTTAACTTGTGATTATAATAGGTGAACTTGTATTAATCATTCATTACACATATTTGCTACAAATATTATTTTCTATAAAAAAGTTCAAAGAGTTGTTTTTTCAAAGTCCCTGTAGACTTCAAAACACCTGCTTTTTATTTGGATTTTGTTTAATAGAAATTCACGAGAATTGATTATTCCATTTTTGTTTTAAAACAATAAATTAAGATATTTTTTCATACAACTTGCAAACATAAATATGTCAACCCTATCGCATTACAGTACAAACTAGTTACATGGAACAGAATCGTGATCAAGGAAATAATGAAAGTAATAAAAATAGACAAAAAGAATGTCAAGTATCAGCATTCTAGATCAAAGGGGGAAACCATTCCATTGTCATATCTACCTTCCGAAAATAGCATCAGAACCTGAACGTAGGAAAGGTCATAGGGTCAATGTTTTGTATGGGTAAAAGATCTGTGTCTGTCTAGTTTGTATGTATACATGTAAACAACACAAACTCAGATCTGAAGAGTAATATCTGACAATGGCAATACACATTCTATACGTAACCTGACAAAGGTAATGTACATTTCACATGTAACACAACAAAGACAAGGGATATTTCATATGAAATCTGACAACAGAATACACCTGTCATCCCCATATCAAACAACAATTTAGGTGTGAACAGGTGTATTAGAAGTTCAAAGTGCTGTGTGATGCTTATCACCAGGCGAGATCCTCACACTTCGCTTCATAATTAAGATATCAGCTTTTGTTGATGCAGTTGCTTTATCATTATGGCAATAAAACAATTTCATGCCAATTTGTGTAAGACAGTTCCAACAACAGTAATGATAAATGACGACCATAAACACATGATCATGAAGACTTATGTTATAGAACACATAACACAACACGCCTCATAATTGTTTAGTAAGCTTGAGTGAAAAAGACCTACTTCAACCTTGAGATGGCACATTTGTTATGGTAGATTCCTAAGGGCCCATCGACAGAGATTATTTTCAGGCCAAAATAATGTGCTGTCACCAATTCTAGTCAAAATGAAAAACACACAATAAACTGAAAAAGCAAAACACTTCTACATGAAGATTCAAGGTAATTGCCTCAAAGAAATTCATAATTCAAGCTATAACTCTTTCAATTCATATATAAGTTGATATTATTTCAGTATTTCAAAAACTAAAATAAAGAATAACTTTACCTCATTAAAACGTTTCAAATAATTCTTTGCAGAGCAAGTCCTCGATAGGAGAATATTTGTCAACTCAAGACATACAATGAGTCCTTCTATATTTTCCCAGGAGAATGCTAAGTCCAGTAATATCTGGACAACGCTATCACACGTAGATATCTTGAATCAAGTCCGAATTAAATCAATGATTACAGTCTCCAACATAACAGAATTGACATGTGATAAATTTCCGGGTGCCAATCAAAATTTTATGCCATTTAAATGACTATCTTTTCACCTATTCATACTAGGTGCTGTTAAATAAACTCATTCCTCGGGCGACAAAACAGTAAAATAAGGCTATGAACAGGTGACTACCACTTTAAACTGACCAGTGTAGACAAACAAGTTGCTGAATGACCAAAAACTGACCACAATAGCTCAAAACCAGTAGGAGGGATATTCTGTAAGATCGGACAATGGTCCTGGGAGGGCGCTACAAGGTGTGTACAACAGGCGCAAACATATTGTCTGTCTGTCCCTTAGGGGGCGTTAGGGCACAGTTAGGGACACAATGGGTCAGCCTTCCGAGAGGTAACATTGACCAATGGTCACTGTATGAGAGAGACGCTTCTCACCTGCTTCCCAGTGTTAGCTAACTTAATTAAGGGTTTTCTATTCTAACTAGCTGGCTTGAGATGTCATTATTACAGAATAAACAACACTATACAATCGGAGACTGCCACGAGGACGACCACGGAGGACGACCACGGAGACGACCACGGAGACTACCATGGTCTTATCTTCTGTTATATTTACGTTACTCAATAAGCCCCATCATTGAGATGATGATTACTTAACTTCTCTCAACAGATTTATAAATACAAAAAAGATAAACATTTAGAAGAGGGGACAGGACAAGCTGATGGATTAGATTTGTCTAATATCAATACCCATGTCATTAATAGTTTGTGTTACTGCTTGTCAAATCTTCTGGAAATTGCTATAATTTTGTGATTTCTAAACCATGTAATTTCATTTTGATTGTACTTCAACTAAAAACAGTGGTTTAAAGAGATGATGAGCAATTGTCTACCACAAATGTCAAACTAAAAACATGAACCGCGAGCAGAAGTACAGGCAATGAAATGTGTCTCAGGCGAGACAATTAAGGTTATCAAAATTGGAAGTAAAATGCAGTTAGGACATAAACATGCTTTAAAATCGTTTTAAAATGACATCAAACAGCAAATAATCCATAAACACCGAATTAAATCCCTTGCAGTGTTAGGCAATATTAGCCGATCAGAAATGGTGCCGTGTCCGGGACGTGACATTATGGTGGTAAATTGTTTTGCTGTAGGACACACCTGATCTGGTTATAGCAGGTGACCCATCATTCTTATAACGACCCACCTGTAATCCTCCAGACAGCTTTATAGTCACACCTGAGGACTTATACTAAATAATAACAAAACAATCATTTTTGAAATCAATTTTCGAGCTAGACTTTTAACCAACCCTGAAAAAATCTACAATAAAAATGCATGCAATTCTCTCCAAAGATCCACTCTTTTAAAGCAACTTTTGCATTATAAAAACCTATTTTCATGAACATGATTTCTCTAAATTCAATCAGGTACATTTATACATACCTAATGTTGTACAAAATCACTGCAATATTATGTTACATTTTCCCATACGGTATACAGATAAACTCACTGATGTGTCTTCAATCCTGTGCATATTCCCCGATGACAAACAGATCACATCAATGTTCCATTCATTATCATTTGGTAGAAAGAGCCAGAGACAAAAGAGTTTTTATTTTCCCCCTCCTGGTCCATTTAATTGGCAATACTGTTAAAATGACTGTATTTGAGGATTGCCTGTTTAACTGGGAAGTTGGATTCACCAGGATTATCATTAAATCAATCCACAATGGCCAAATCTATCAAATGGCTTTGCTGTCAAACTATTCCCAAAAGCTAATTTCGTTTCTTATTCCATGACACAAGGTCACCATTTTTTTATGATTAGGTTGGCCCGTGGAAGTCTCGAGAAATGAGATGCAGCTTACTATATGTATGACATTAACTGTTCATATAAAACTGTGAAAATTGTCATTCATTACTGCTCTTCTTTAAACTTCTGAGGCGTAAGATTCATCGTCCATTAGAACTTCATCCCTGAGCTATCAAATATCTGATTGTGTCCGCCTATGACCATAGTTTCTATGTTTCTATGAGACGACCTGAGCCTAGTGCGGTTGCATTCTCATTATACAGAAAATTTAACGGGATTACGGCCGCGATTCATTAAGTGACAATAACGGCTGCCATTGTCAATGCCTGCTATTGTTGTACGTCATCTCTGATTCAACCTTTCCCTCTGGGGACATCAGCTTATTTGGCATCAAATTGAAGATTTTTTTTTATATTTGCCAAATTCTGTCCTAGGGCCGCTAGGTATTCCCAGGCCGCCAAATACATCAGATTTATTTTAGAATTTATTAGAAGAAAACTGATGAAGACAAATTAAAACAACCACTGTAAGAATTAATTAATTTTCCACTGAATAATTTTGCAGGTAGTTCAGCACCGCTTGTGCCTGCGAGTGACTCCCTGAGTTACTGCGAGTGACTCCCTGAGTTACTGCGAGTGACTCCCTGAGTTAGAACAGCCATGCTACACAATAAACAATAAAGCCATTGTTTACAGCTTTGCTCTCTGGTGATATCAAGGTGCTCTCTGGTGATATCAAGGTGCTCTCTGGTGATATCAAGGTGCTCTCTGGTGATATCAAGGTGCTCTCTGGTAATATCAAGGTGCTCTCTGGTGATATCAAGTTGCTCTCTGGTGATATCAAGGTGCTCTCTGGTGATATCAAGGTACTCTCTGGTGATATCAAGGTGCTCTCTGGTGATATCAAGGTGCTCTCTGGTGATATCAAGGTGCTCTCTGGTGAAATCAAGGTGCTCTCTGGTGATATCAAGTTGCTCTCTGGTGATATCAAGGTACTCTCTGGTGATATCAAGGTGCTCTCTGGTGATATCAAGGTGCTCTCTGGTGATATCAAGGTGCTCTCTGGTGATATCAAGGTGCTATCTTTTTTATTTCCTTTTCTATTTCTGACATAGAGATCACCCACAGCCTACAGAGTGGATACACCTCTATTTTACTCTCAAAACTAACCACGTATATATTACAAATTTAAGACTTATAGATCTTATGGAGAGTATCCACAGAGGTTTACAGCCAACAACACTGTATCGTTTCCAGGGGAAAAAAACCCAAATATTTTTCATTAAATTTCATTGATAATAAAATAATACAACAATAAACTTTTCTCTTAGACACAATTAAAAGAAGAACTATAACAAATATTTGGTGTAATCAATTCTTCACAAAAGATTCTAAGCGTAATTTGTTACCATGACCTTGTATGATGACCTTGAAGCAATAGCATAAATAATCGCCTCAGACGATTTACAGGATAGGGAAATTTACATGCATACATGTAGTGAGCAGTTCTGCTAGAGCAGTTTTTTATGTGAAGCTGTTTCTAAGCCTATGCAAAAAGCGGTGAATTACCGCATTGTTAATTAGCAGGGACGATGCTCCGGGCTGTCTGCGTGTAGAAGGGTAGAGACTGCTGGCTGTGAAACCCCACAACTCTTGTTAACTCTCTGTCAAGAGAAAAAAAAAGTCTGGGGCTTTCCATCTTAGGCTTTCCCAAAAAGATCCCAGATAATTCTCAATTATAACAGAAACCAGTGCAAATTAAAATTAGTATGCACCTTATTTAGGCAGACAGGTGAGCTGATCATTCAGGTAACTAACGAGAAATCGTTGACCTGAACTCCCAGCCACAGCAGTAGCATCTGTTGTAGGTGTTGGACATTACACAATCAATTTCAGGATTAAAGGTAATTTTCTTGCCAGCATTGATTTTCAGTCTAATGAGAAAATGTTGATTTATTCTCCCTTAAAAGTTGCTAACTAGTCGTTCTGTTTCCTCGGAGTCTGAGGATATTCGCTCGATGTGAATAGAATGTAAATACAGCTTTGAGTGTAAATTATGTTACATCCACCGCCATTGTCTCACTATTACTATATCAATATTTACTCAACAAATCTCTAGTCACCTCATATTACTTCTTATCGATGTTTCTTCAATTGTCACATGTCACCAAAGATCAATGATCCTGATACTGGAATTGTATAAATATATAACGGTTGTAACAAGTTAGTATAGGCCTCTATGTAACCACCAAGCTGAAACGACAATAAATATGGCCCCTTTCAGTGACAAACTTACAAATAAAATTCCTATGTAAATACACTATAAAAGAGGATGCCTGAGATTGGAGCATGTGTTTCTGTGTTGATTGGATGAGATTTCTCTTGAAGGTGGAAAACATGCTTAAGACATCACTCTTTGTCTGTGATTCGGAGATGATCCCTTTAAATGCACCATGAGACTACTGAAGTAAGAGTAATACAAAGGAAAAAAAGGGTCACAATGGGTGAGTCAGTAGGAAATCGGACTACTACAACAGGTGTAGATCTAAAGGAACTGTGATTCCGTTACTCTGGGTAGTTTTTGTTTCTCTGGTAGCTGAAATCTGGGGCCATCTTCTGCTGTCATTGTTGGGTCTTTACCCCAGTTACTCTAGAAAGCTTACAACAGGAATCCCTTAAGGTATTCAGTGAGGTAGCCACCAGCTACTACAATGCGACAATGCCTCAAAATGACCCTGGCGGTTCATGGGGTGATAAACCCAGCAATCAAAATTAAAAGGATATGCAATTAAGCTAGAATACCTTGATTTTGTATATCAACTCTTGATAAAATAAGACCAATATTAAAAACACAATCAATAAATTAAGTGTAAAAGACGACCTACATATGTATAAAGATAAATGTACATAGCCTACATCTAAAAATAGATAATGTAGAAATGACCTGTACAAGAACATGCTGACCTGGTCCCCAGCTGACCAGATAAGTCCTCATCTGTATCAGTTTTTACTGACCAGATAAGTCCTACAATTTTATCAGTTTTTGCCTGACAATACAAGAATAAATGAAGAGCCAACAAGACAAATGGAGAAGCCAGCCAATGGAAATCTGAAACTCTGCATGTTATACATGTAAATAACTGTCCACATTGGTGTTCTTATAACCTATATAGAACCTACTCCAACATCCTCTCCATCAATTTGTATGTGATGCTTTCAACCAAAAACTATAATTCAAATGCTTATTTTTGTCCTTACAAGACCAATTTGTAGTCATATCATGTCTGTTCCATGTTAGAGCAGAAATCACTTGTGTTGGCCAGACGAAATCCCAGATAGAAAGCCAATTATTACCTTGTTATCTATCAGCTCATCCTGAATTCTACACATAGAGATGAGGGAATGAGTTAAAACCTACTTGACATTTTCGGTAAGGGTGGCGAGAAATTCTGATTGATTGGCGGAGTTTCTCTTTAGCAGAGAGAAAGAATTCTAAGAGAGATGGTAATTGAGAGTGAGAGAAGTTTCTTTTGAGACTGACCATCAAGCTTGACCATCTCTCTTAAAAAAGATCAAACATCCATGGTCCTGGTGAATTCTGCAATGGTATATCTCTTAACATATGGTCTCTCCAGGCAGGTGGTCTCACTGGACAGGTAGTTATACTGGACATTTATCTTCAGGCAGGTGGTCTCACTGGACAGGTAGTTATTCCGGACATTTATCTCCAGACAGGTGGTCTCACTGGACAGGTAGTTATTCTGGACATTTACCTCCAGACAGGTGGTCTCACTGGACAGGTAGTTATTCTGGACATTTATCTTCAGGCAGGTGGTCTCACTGGACAGGTAGTTATTCTGGATATTTACCTCCAGACAGGTGGTCTCACTGGACAGGTAGTTATTCTGGACATTTATCTTCAGGCAGGTGGTCTCACTCGACAGGTAATTATTCTGGACATTTATCTCCAGGCAGGTGGTCTCACTGGACAGATAGTTATTCTGGACATTTACCTCCAGACAGGTGGTCTCACTAGAGAGGTAGTTTTTCTGGGCCTGCCTTAATAGACAGGTGGCTGCACAAGAACAAAAGGTCCCTAAAGACAGGTGATCTCTTAGGCCAGTCATCATTATCTTGACAGGACAGGTGATCTCTTAGGCCAACCATCATTATCTTGACAGGACAGGTGATCTCTTAGGCCAATCATCATTATCTTGACAGGACAGGTGATCTCTTAGGCCAGTCATCATTATCTTGACAGGACAGGTGATCTCTAAGGCCAGTCATCATTATCTTGACAGGACAGGTGATCTCTTAGGCCAGTCATCATTATATTGACAGGACAGGTGATCTCTTAGGCCAACCATCATTATCTTGACAGGACAGGTGATCTCTTAGGCCGATCATCATTATCTGGACAGGACAGGTGATCTCTAGGTCAATCATCATTATCTTGACAGGACAGGTGATTTCTTAGGCCGATCATCATTATCTTGACAGGACAGGTGATCTCTTAGGCCGATCATCATTATCTGGACAGGACAGGTGATCTCTTAGGCCGATCATCATTATCTGGACAGGACAGGTGATCTCTTAGGCCAATCATCATTATCTTGACAGGACAGGTGATCTCTAGGCCGATCATCATTATCTTGACAGGACAGGTGATCTCTTAGGCCAACCATCATTATCTTGACAGGACAGGTGATTTCTTAGGCCGATCATCATTATCTTGACAGGACAGGTGATCTTTTAGGCCGATCATCATTATCTGGACAGGACAGATGATCTCTTAGGTCAATCATCATTATCTTGACAGGACAGGTGATCTCTTAGGCCAATCATCATTATCTTGACAGGACAGGTGATCTCTTAGGCCAATCATCATTATCTTGACAGGACAGGTGATCTCTTAGGCCGATCATCATTATCTTGACAGGACAGGTGATCTCTTAGGCCGATCATCATTATCTGGACAGGACAGGTGATCTCTAGGCCGATCATCATTATCTTGACAGGACAGGTGATCTCTTAGGCCGATCATCATTATCTTGACAGGACAAGTGATCTCTCATACTGCCAGACATTTGTTTCATTTTTTGATGTCACAATTTCCTGCCATTGCCTTAGAGTGACAACCCTAGACACCCCAGCATGACTGTTGAATTACATTGAACAAGTCTATCCCACAACCTGTAGGTTAGGGTGACCTGGTACCCTAATTAAGTCCCCTTGTTTATGAGTATTTCACTGGGAAAAGCTCTGAGTAACAGTATGGTACATTCCATCTTTAACCTTCCAAGTGTGTGTTTACATGCAGGAATTTATCCAATTAATTGCGTGGATACCTCAGTGATATTTTGGCTGAGACCCAGAGCCAGATTCCGGCAGGTATCAATATATACATGTAGTAATGAGAGTTTACATATCCAATCGGTGTAATTACCTCCCCTTACATATTCAAGTCACAGACTGTCAGGCCAGAGTTCACCGTTTGTCAGGCACACAGCCAAACCCTAGATTTACTATAGTGACCTAGAGATACAAAGACAAGGTAGATAAGGATACACAGATGTTATCAAGGTCATATAAACTCATGGAGAAAATGATACTGACCAGTTAGACTGAGAACAAAATGACATTGATGAGAGTTATATAAAGTCCTGGTGGACAAAATGACATTGACATGATCAACTTCATAAAACCACTCACTGAACACAGTCAGATAAATTCTTACTTGACAAAAAGATTCTTGAGTAACTTGTCCTAAAATGGCCCACTGAAGTCCAGAAACCAACGGGACATCATTGGAGGTAGGAATGGGGTTGTCAATATGCTTAAGAAAACACAAACCAGGCAGTTTGTAGATCTCTTGTAAATATACGTGTGTTACGAATCAGGGTGTATACTGATTACTACAGTGAAACACTGTACTGATAGTTCCCTCACACTCATCAGTTTTACCCTAGGGTATGAAATTTAAGTCAAAGTTCCAATTTGAATGTCATAATGTCAAAACGCTGAATTTAGTAATAAACTGTCTGCTTAAATTTCATAGGGTTCTGCTTGAAAAAGAATGATTTGCACCTGGAGAGACTAATTTTGACCAATCACCTGTATTCTTGTCCTAACTGTGGCCAATTTGGGCCTGAATAGACTCCTGGGGTTAACAGATAGTCTGTCTGCCTTGACCACCCAGTTCTAAGTGGTGACAGGCTCTCACAAATAAAAGACTGACTACAACTAGAATTTTGTTGACCAATGTTCAAGGGAACTAGAACCCCTTTTCTGTTGACCAGTTGTTTGTAAATGCTTGACCATGTAAAAGGGTAGACCCTATCTGCTTGAACAATGTAGAATAGGAAAAGTGACCCCTATTTCTTTGTAATATGATTGTTGTTGTGTCTATCCAAGTGAAAGGGCTGTCCAATCCCATTGGCTTGTCCAGTTTAGTTGACTGGACATGTGAAAAGGAAGACATCCCTGACCATTGGTTGTATAGCATGTCCAGTTGAAAGGGACCATCTGACAAGACAAATGCCAGGTTGACAGGCACATGTTAAGTGCTCTGACAAAAGTCATCAACTAAATCTCTACCCGAGTCCTATTTCATGGCCAAAGAAGAAACTTTTTTGTGTGAGTTTGGTCATGATAACTATCTGACCAGTTGTACTGGTCAGTGTCAAGGTCACCGGTTAATGTGCTATGTGGTCCTTTACTAACCAATTATGAAATTGAAAGTATGACCTCTTTAAATGTCTTTTTTTTTCTCAGCTGTTAGCTATGTTTTTCTCGAATGCATCATTAGATTAAAACATTTTAATGAATCTGTTATACCTGAGCTGTAATTCCAGAGCATCTCATACTTACGAACAATGAGATATCACTAAAACTGTCTAAAGTGTCCACCTCTTAGCGAAAGAACATTGATTAACAGTTACGGTCTACCTTCTAACCACACTAACTCTTTAGAGAGACGTAGTCAACATTGCATGGCTACCTGTCAAAACTCCCAAGGGATTCGTACATCTTCATAGAGACGTAGTCAACATTGCATGGCTACCTGTCAAAACTCCCAAGGGAAGTATTTAACAATATGAAGACACCAACAAAAACAGCTTTCAATGTTTCCAAATTATGACACCACATTTTGTATGATAATACCTGTTGATGTAGAGATCAATGTCAAAAGTAATTACCCCCAGAGGCCGATTTTCACAAGCATTCTGCTTTGAACTTAAACTGAGATAATTTTGATTGCAAAGGAGATGGTATCCTCAGACAGTTTCAACTGTCCCAAATCTCAAAAATATCTAATTCTTTTTAATCATCCTTATCAATTATTTTGGCTTTAAGAAATGGTATTTCTATATATAGATGCAGACAGTTTGAAATGAAGACTCAGGTATAGACTAATTCTATATCGTAATCTCTAATGGTATTCCTCAAAACTAGGTCACGGGCATTATCTCAAAACTAGGTCACATGGACATTTCCTCTGTCATAGATATACATTTCCAATAAAATGCAGATGCTTGTTAGGTTTCAATCTCAAATAGTCTGATTACAGATGGAGGAAATCAATGACAACTCTCACTGAAATAGACAATATTCCAAATATCCAATCTAATGTATTTTTCAAGATGACAAATCTTTTGCATCCATGAATACACATTCTACACATACCGAGAAATTGCAATGTGAGAGATTTGCAATAAAATTTCCTTTTATGATATGTATGACATGCAACCTAATTAAAATATGAAAGACCAAATGCATATATATCATTCCGATTGCAAATTTCTTTGGATGTACATAAATTTTGTGAAAAATTCAATATATCTCCAGCACTTGTACGAATGTTGTAATTACTTTTCCCTGTACAAGTCGAGGATAGCTTGCTCTTAATATGAATCTTTCCACCGTGTGATTGAATTTTATGAAGGACGCTGCTTATTCATTGGTGATGAATTTGGCACATAAATCAGGCCGTAATTTCCTTATACTGCGGCCTTTCATAAATCTGGTCGTAAATAAAAACAACTTGATTTTATTGGTAATTCTTTTTATTACAGCAAGCTCTGCCAAGTGATCAAGTTTATGCTTTCTGCTGCAATGTTTTCTCAGTGAAGGATCAGAATTTGCGTTAAGGTCCGTCCTGTGACAGGCGATTGGCCAGGCCGGCTGAATCACCACCGGAAAAGATTGTAACAGATCTATTGCCTAGTAAACTCAGAAACAATCAATTTCTACTGTAAACTCTCCCTTGAGAAAAAAGGAAATCCTGGGAATGAATGGATGAGGAAAAAGAGAGGGTTGGGGAAAGCTGAGGTGTTTGAAGGATATAAGGCTTCTGTTGGACAAGTTTATCATCTTATAGAAAGACAAGGTTTCATGACCATGGTCAGTTCCAGTGGGCAGCTCATCTTCGGTCCAGTGGTCATCTCCTCTTTGGTCCAGTGGTCATCTCCTCAAGGTAACACTCAACCTTGTCTGGAAATGTCTATTATTTCATGCCAGCAGGAATATCAAACTGAAGTCAAACTTGACTCAAATTTACTGTTATTTTAGGATTAGTGCTTTAGCATACAGTTATGTTTGGGGAAAAAACAGAATTCAAGGAATTCTTATTATCCTCTCCTTTTTATCAAACAAAACTTCATCAACTTAAAATAGTTAAGATTCATGAAATCACCAAGTAAATTCATATTACTGTAAATAGAATCCTTCTTACTGACAATATAGAATGAGTTCAATAAAGTGTTGTTTTAACCAACAGCCAAACATATCCATATCAATACACAGAAAACACAATCAACTTGGATGTATAGCATGACTTTATTATGGTCAGAAAAGTTTGGAGGAGTTGTAATCCAGCCATTCTTAACAACCATGGTCAGAGAATTACAGAATGTGTACCTCCATGGTAACTATATAATGACTTCAGCATCTGTACTTTTAAAATCTGTTTATATCTGGTTATCTCCCATCTATAGAACTCTCCAAGTGAGTGAGGTAAGAAAACAAATGAAAGAAGTATGCACCTGTGTTGGAAAGTCACCGCCCCCATAATCCCCCACCCCCTTATAATTGGGAAAACAGCAGTGCTGACCAAGTTACACTGATATATCAAACAAGCTGCCATCACAGCAGCCAAGAGATACAGGGTACTAATCTGATCGCCTTGACTGATTACTGTACACATTCTGAACACCTCTGCTTGTTACATAGACATTTGGTATAACCTCTGACTATTACACACACAATGGAAGTCCAAGTAATGCACAGCATGTGGAAATGTCTGGCATCTTTTTCTCAGTAATCTCTGAAAATCACTTCCAGAACAGAGAGCCACGGCAGTGACTGGAGACTTTGTGATGTGAGTGTGTGATGTGTTTGCTCCAGGGAAGCTTCTCAACTCCTCAGAGAGATAAGGGGACAAATGAGACTGCATGTATTTATGGCCAAGAGATCAGGTCAAATCAGCACTAGTGTTATATTGAAAGATATTCCTAGTTTGTCAAAGCACTGGCCTGAGGGGATGGAGAATGAAAGGAAGGGGAAAAGGAGGGGATGGAGAGGGATAATATAATGGGGGGATTGGGGAGGGGAGGGGATGGAGAGGGATAATATAATGGGAGGGTTGGGGAGGGGAGGGGATGGAAGAGGGATAATATAATGGGAGGATTGGGGAGGGGAGGGGATGGAAGAGGGATAATATAATGGGAGGATTGGGGAGGGGAGGGGATGGAAGAGGGATAATATAATGGGGGGATGGGGAGGGGAGGGGATGGAAGAGGGATAATATAATGGGGGGATTGGGGAGGGGAGGGGATGGAAGAAGGATAATATAATGGGAGGATTGGGGAGGGGAGGGGATGGAAGAGGGATAATATAATGGGGGGGATTGGGGAGGGGAGGGGATGGAAGAGGGATAATATAATGGGGGGGATTGGGGAGGGGAGGGGATGGAGAGGGATAATATAATGGGGGGTTGGGGAGGGGAGGGGATGGAAGAGGGATAATATAATGGGGGGATTGGGGAGGGGAGGGGATGGAAGAGGGATAATATAATGGGGGGATTGGGGAGGGGAGGGGATGGAAGAGGGATAATATAATGGGAGGGTTGGGGAGGGGAGGGGATGGAGAGGGATATTATAATGGGAGGGTTGGGGAGGGGAGGGGATGGAAGAGGGATAATATAATGGGAGGGTTGGGGAGGGGAGGGGATGGAAGAGGGATAATATAATGGGAGGGTCGGGGAGGGAGGGGATGGAAGAGGGATAATATAATGGGGGGATTGGGGAGGGGAGGGGATGGAGAGGGATAATATAATGGGGGGATTGGTGAGGGGAGGGGATGGAAGAGGGATAATATAATGGGAGGATTGGGGAGGGGAGGGGATGGAAGAGGGATAATATAATGGGGGGATTGGGGAGGGGAGGGGATGGAAGAGGGATAATATAATGGGGGGATTGGGGAGGGGAGGGGATGGAAGAGGGATAATATAATGGAGAGCCTGGGGAGGGGAGGGGATTTAATCAGGGACATACCTCAACACCAAAAGCAAATAGACTTGATAGTGTCAACACCCCTGTATATGCCTGCAGATATAAGATCCATTTCAATGGTAGGTACTATACTACCACAGCCCTAGTCCCATCTCTCTCTGATAGTGTTAGTAACACTAGAGATTATCTAGCAGAGTTCTCTGTATATAAACAGATAGGGGATTTCACACCTCCCCTGGTAGATATAATAATCTCTACAGAGACCACAAAAACCTGTCATATCTCACCACTAAAAACCTGTCTTGTAAGACCAAATAAAAACCTGTCTTGTAAGACCAAATAAAAACCTATCTTGTAAGACCAAATAAAAACCTGTCTTGTAAGACCAAATAAAAACCTGTCTTGTAAGACCAAATGAAAACATGTCTTGTAAGACCAAATGAAAACCTGTCTTGTAAGACCAAATGAAAACCTGTCTTGTAAGACCAAATGAAAACCCGTCTTGTAAGACCAAATGAAAACCTGTCTTGTAAGACCAAATGAAAACCTGTCTTGTAAGACCAAATGAAAACCCGTCTTGTAAGACCAAATGAAAACCTGTCTTGTAAGACCAAATAAAAGCTTGTCTTGTAAGACCAAATAAAAGCTTGTCTTGTAAGACCAAATAAAAGCTTGTCTTGTAAGACCAAATGAAAACCTGTCTTGTAAGACCAAATGAAAACATGTCTTGTAAGACCAAATGAAAACCTGTCTTGTAAGACCAAATGAAAACCTGTCTTGTAAGACCAAATGAAAACCCTGTCTTGTAAGACCAAATGAAAACCTGTCTTGTAAGACCAAATGAAAACCTGTCTTGTAAGACCAAATGAAAACCTGTCTTGTAAGACCAAATAAAAGCTTGTCTTGTAAGACCAAATAAAAACCTGTCTTGTAAGACCAAATAAAAGCTTGTCTTGTAAGACCAAATGACAACCTGTCTTGTAAGACCAAATAAAAGCTTGTCTTGTATGGCCACCTCTATAATAAGACCATACATATGGACCTGTACCTGTAGATCGAGATCTATTTATGACAATTTCTTTTCACAGGTTCATATAAGACAAACCTGCCTAAACAATTCACCTGTCCTGTAAAACCACCTATAAACTAACATACCTGTCCAATATGACCACCTGCATTTCTTTCCTGTCCTTTCTCAGGACTTCAGATTAACAGATTTCGTCTGCCATTATAGTCCTTGGTTTGGATACAGGTCCCAGGAAAAAACATTAGAGTGTTTAACCTGTTTTAATAATAAAAGGTCAAATCATGGTACAGTTGTTAATGGCTTGCCATCATGAACTGGTGAATACATCCTTGATGATCTCTGAACAAGCTTTCCTACTTAACAGCTGCTTAAAGCTGAACCCATTATCACCAAGAATAACAGAGGAGAAACAAATTAATAAGTGTCATTTTGTGTAATTTAAAAATAATTTTAGCAGTGTGTTATCTATATCCTAAATGTAGAGTAGTACCTCACACAATCTCCGAGACAATATTCCCCGATAGCACACCTCTTCTCTGATAACATTTCTCCTTCTATTGCCTAACTTTAAGACAACAGATGCTATAATTACCTAACTGTGTGACACCTCACAGATAAAAGTGATCTTTTAATTGCCTAACTCATGTCAGAGTGGAATTCATTTCCAATATATTTCCTATCAGTATGTAACTGACGTCCCTTCACTCAGATATGTTTGTTTACCTTAGGGATACTACCCTCACTATTTTGTTGTGACAGTCGGGAGATAGAGAATCGGCTATTGTTGTAGCTTAAGAGGTTCAGTGACCGTTAAATGTATTTTTACAAAGATTGACAAAACATTTACACATTTTTATGTTTCCATTATCATAACTATCAAGCTTTTAAATCAAATTGTCTCCCTTTATTTTAAACATTTTATGAAAACATCTTTACCTTGAAGCAACTAAACGATGATAAATTATTCTTTTGTGGAATTGTCTCTCCATATAAACCAATCAATGATTTCAGGAGATTTTTATCTATTGTATACTACACTGCTGTTTAATCAATTTAGACTTGTTGGAACAGATTTATATAAAATCAATTTGAATCTTTTCATAAAATAAGCCTAGATTTGGGGAGAAAACACCATCATCTATTTCAAGATTTAAAAGAGAATGTACAAAACTTCTAAATCAGTTTTAAGCTTACAATAGGTTGAAATACAAGCAGATTAAGAATTTCAAGTGGAACAGATGGAACTAGGTTTGAACATCAGATTAATATACAAAGGCACAAAGTTATAACTAGGTCTCTATCATCACATAATTGAATATCTCTAACTATAACTTAATTAAGAAGCGTAATCCATTTTAATTTGTTCCTGTTGTGAGCTGTCCTATTCCATCCCTATGGCTAGCCTCGAGACCAGCCACTCTGCGGAGACACATCGTAAACGCCATCAAATTAATCATTTAATCTGTTGTTCTATAGCCAAACTGAGCATTTCATAATGAATATGGAAATTCATGAATCACATATTTCGAAAAATTGTTTTTGATTTCAAACCTCTGTAATGGTTATTTGTGCCTACCGCAGCGATTACATTACACTATTGTGGTATACACTGGGGTTCCATTTCTGTCACTGTTAACACGTCACTTACATGTCACAGAAACATATCCCTGGAAAAACGTATCGTAAAAATATCCTGTGACTGATATTTAGGTCATACTCATAAAGCCTTAGAGAATCATTTCCAACTTACGAACATCAAATTAATTTTTCATGTTCAAAATGTTCACACCTTACGATAATCTACCATCGAACTATGAGTAATGCAGAAGTCGAAGAATAGGAGACTAGATCCGATATCAGGTTCGACTGTATAACGAGACAAATTATTATGTTTTTATGTGTTTTCACACCTCTTTAATTACCTAGATCTACAAACGAGTCTAGAAGCTGAAGTTTGACAGCTGATTTAGTACTTGATAGTCTGTCAACGCTTCCGATGACGTATATATTTTAATCATTAAAAACATGGAATAGTTATTTTTTATCATCAATGTTCACATTTATGTGTTTTTATAACAATTCACCAATGACTAACGAAGGTACTATTAATCATACAGAAATAATTATTACAGGAAGTCAGGTCAATCTGAAAATAAAAAATAAAACACTAATGAACTGTTTCATGCCTTAATATGAAAAAATATTTACAGAAACACTAACCTTTGTGTAGGTCAAAGAGGTCAAACTTGAGTGTCCGTTAGAAAAACTCCCATGTTTATGAATTCTCTACATAAACACATTTTTAAAGGATTGACAGAAAAAAGTGCTGACCTCCGAGTTTTAAGTTTTCACTCCATTTGATTTGTATCCCATCTCCAAATAACCATACACACATTATTTATGTAATTCCTATTTTTCATGAACCACTTACAATAAATATCCACGTTTCTCTGGTGTTGTCCAGATACCTCCAATGATCCACACCATTAAGAATGCCTTCTGTACATAGTAGCCGATACAATCCTATTACTGCAGTAACACAATAAAGAAATCACACCATTCACTGATCAAACATCACCAGGATTCCGATGTCACCTCTACCAACCTGGGTGGTTCAACTTCCAACAAAAAACTCCCTTTTTACTGTTTCCAGTGTTTACAAGGTGAATAAAGTGACGAGTTCTGGCCACATATCTTTGGTCTTAGTGGATCCAGGACACTGGTGTCTTTCAGCAAGGCAACACCATTCTACACACTGTCTGAGCGGGACTACGGGGATCATTAGACACTAGATAATCACCCCCTCTGATAACATGGCTTGGGTAAACCAATCCAGCTTCTCCTGTAGTCAAAATCAGTCGACCATGGCTAATTTTCCAACAAATTTACTCCTAAGTAGCCAGGACACCATAGCAGTGTGTTTCTAATGTGGTCAGTTGCTGTTCCAGAAGGTGGATTTAGACAGATACAGACATGTTATATGATATGGACAAGGCTAATTTTTTGTATGAACATGAGGGTCAGTTTCATATAGAAAATATTGTGGTTGT